>NW_022631024.1:18470124-18670655 GCF_010015895.1 Lontra canadensis | reverse complement strand
ATGTCCCCGTGGCCTCTTCTGGGCAAGGGTGTGGGGGCTGGCGTGGGCTGCCCACCACTCAGCCTGAGGCGGAGAGGCCGTCCCTCACCCCCAGGCTGGGAGGGTCTGGCGAGGGCCCAACAGGCTCCCCAGGAGTCACAGGGGAGCCCGCGTCCGTTTCAGGTCCCAGAGATGACATCGCCCCCTTCCTGCCCCATCAGAGGAATCAGGAGGGACCGAGCCCACCCGGGGCTCCCGGACCTGCTCCTCCTCAGGCCGCGGGGTCCTCGGGGCCCCTGCTCTGAGCCTCTCCTCCTCCAGCAATAAAGGAATCAAGCAGCCAGCAGTCTGCCTGGGTCTTTCTTGGTCGTTGGGTGCAGAAGGCAGGGTTCGGGCTTTGGCACCATGGCCCTCGACATCTGGGGATCAGCACTCATGACGGGGTCTCTCTTAAACCTGACAAACGCGATAAAAGGGTCTCAGGGGGCAGCGGGCCTAATAGGCTGCAGGCTGCACGACCTTCACAAAGGACGGGTAAGGAACGTGTGGGCCCTGATGTAGTAAACACCGACGGAGAACCATATCTGCATTACTCACCCATCAATCCGTGCTCTTCCAAAAGCACAGCCCTGGGGCCCTCACGGTGGCGTCCAGAAACAGGAGGGTGAGTGCTACCAGGAAGCCTGGCCACGAGCTCCTCATGCCGATGCGCCGACCTGCTCTGGGCTGGGACGGAATAGAGGTGTCCCCGGTCAGTGGGTCCCGGGAAAGAAGTCAGAGGTGGAAAGGAGACCTGTTTTCCACACATTCAGTGTCCCTAATGTAGGGTACAGAGAGAAGCAGGGTATCTTAAATACCAAGAACAACTTAGGGTGGCTCAGTGGGTTAAGCCTCTGCCTTCGGCTCAGGTCATGATCTCGGGGTCCTGGGATCGAGCCCCGCATCGGGCTCTCTGCTCAGCAGGGAACCTGCTTCCCCTCTCTCTCTGCCTGCCTCTCTGCCTACTTGTGGTCTCTGTCTGTCAAATAAATAAATAAAATCTTAAAAAAAGAACAACCTAGATATATACACATATTTTTATATGTGTCAAATTAGATACATGTGTTATAGATACACTTCTGGAAAAACACTAATCACCATTTGAGCTAAAAGGAAAACTTTAAAAATTAATTTAAAATATATATTTTTTTAAATTTTTTAACTGAGGCGTAGATGAGCAGTGATGGTATATCAGCCTCAGGGTCTGGCCTAGCGGCCTCGAGAACCGTGTACCCAGCACAGCACTCAGCCCCAGAAGCTGACGTGGTGGTCATGTCAGTGTGACTGACTGTGCTCCCCACGCTGTACGTCTCGTCCTCGCGGCTCTGCGTGTCATAACTAGAGGCTGTACCCCTCCTCCCCTCCACCGGGTTGGCCCCCACACTGGCAACCACCAGTGCATTCTCTGTATTTGTGAGTCTGTGTTTTTGTTCGTGATTTATTTTTCCATTTGTTTCTCAGATTCCACATATACGTGAAATCAAATAGTGTTTCTCCTTCTCTGTCCTGCTCAGCGTCCTCTGGGTCCGCGCGTGTCGTCATGCACGGCAAGACTTCCATCTGGGATCGGCACGGGCAGTGCTCCGTGCTGTCTGCGCATCGCGTCTCCCTCACCCGCCCAGGCACGGCAGGACACGGGCTGCCGCAGGGTCTCGGCTCCTGCGAACGTGGTGCCGTGACTCGGAGAATGAGAGAGCACTGGGCACCCGCGGGAGGGGCAGAGGGAGAGAGAGACCCAAGCAGGCTCTGCGCTGAGTGTGGGGCCCAATGCCGGGCTCAACCTCACGACCCTGAGATCATGACCCGAGACCCCAGGCTCCCCTATTTTTTAATTTTTTAAAGAACAATAGCTACAGAAAATAAAGAACAGCCCCAGACCTTCTCAGCCGGCTGCGATCAGGTGGCTCCTGGCTCATCCGGTCGTCCGAGTGTGTAGACATAGACGGGAACTTGCTGGACTGGCCTATGGCCAACCTGGAGGAGGAGGATGCAGGAGAAGGGAGAGGAGGATAGCCCTCCCCTCTGGGGATAAAGACCCAAACCTCTAAATAATTTATCAGCAGGTTGACTCTAACAATGAATTCAAGACATCATGATTCAACTCAGAGAGTCAAGGACATTTCCATGTTAGGAAACATCAAAACTTCAATAGCTAGGAGATCGGTGAAATGCCCATAGAGGCGGCTTTTTTTTTTTTTTTTTTTTGACAGAGATCACAATTAAGCAGAGAGACAGGCAGAGGTGGAGAGAGAAGCAGGCTCCCTGCCGAGCAAGGAGCCCGACGTGGGGCTCGATCCTAAGACTCTGGGATCATGACCGGAGCCAAAGGCAGAGGCTCCAACCCACTGAGCCACCCAGGCGCCCCCCTATACGCAGCTTTAACTGAGTTTTTAGAATATGTTCCAAAAGTGTCATATCCCTTTCATGAGGCAAACTTTCCACATATCGAAGGTGTCGTCCAACATCAGCTGGTTGACGCTGCGTCACCAAACAGCCTTAAGATCTCAGGGTCTTAAAACGTCCGATTTATGTTGTGATTCGTGATTATTGCGACTTCCTCCACAGATTACCAGGCACACTGGACCTCACGGTCATGCAGGAATCTAGAGGATCGAACAGCCGCCCCGGGAGGTCTCCGGTCACCACACCAGAGGGAAAACGTAGACACCCAGAGGGCGCAGGCCGTCCGCTCCGGGCTCCGTCCGGAGAGGCTCACGGGCCAACTCCCTTCCCCGCTTCTGGGCCACCGTCGTCACTCAGCTAGAAGGAAGCGGAAATGAAATACAGTCCTACCTAGGCCTGGAAAGAACACCCTTAAACCCATCATTAAAAACAAAAACAAAACAACAACCAAAACACACAAGCAGCGAACGTCATTCTTAGTAGTGAGAAACTGCTCGCTTTCCCCCGGAGACCGACAGCACAGCGTAGCCGACCTCTCTCAGCCGTCCTGTTGAGCCTCGTGTGGAAGTTCTCGGTGCAGAGAGATAAGGAGAAGAAAGAAAAGGCGTGAGCACTGGGAAGGGAACGCCTAGCATGACTGACCGGGCAAGAAAGACAGAAGACACCAATTATTCACTCGGGAACGGAAGTGGGATCCCGCCACGGCCCCTGCAGGCGTCAAAGGACAAGAAGGGAATGTCAGGACCAGCTCTACACACTGGGTGCGACGCTTTAGATGAAACGGGCCAATTCCTCGAAAACTACAAGCTACCACAACTAATCCCGTATGAACCAGACGATCTGAATAGCCCTACACTTGCAAGAAAATCGAATTCCTGATCTTAAAACTCCACAAAAAGACATTTTCTGGCCCAGATGACTTCACAGGAGAATCACTGCACATCTTCGAAGAGCCGGTCTGGGCGCCGCACAACCTCCCGCAGAGGATAAAAGAGGAAAGAACGTTCCCTTATTTGCTTTATGAAGCTAATATTGCGCTGGTGCCAAAACCACACAAAGAGTTTTTTTTAAAAAAAGAGAAAATTGTAGGCTAATGTTTCTCATCAATACGGACGCAACAATCCTTAACAAAATATTAACAAATAGAATTTGGCAACATATAAAAGTAATTATACACCGGGGACGCCTGGGTGGCTCAGTGGGTTAAGCCTCTGCCTTTGGCTCAGGTCATGATCCCAGCGTCCTGGGATCGAGTCCCGCATCGGGCTCTCTGCTCAGCGGGGGCCTGCTTCTCCCTTTGCCTCTGCCTGCCACTCTGCCTGTGCTAACTCTGACAAATAAAGAAATAAAATCTTTTTTAAAAAAATTAAAAAATAATTATACACCGTAACAAGGTGGGATGTACACCAGGGATGCGGGGGCCATTCAGCACTTGAAAACCAGACAGTGTAACGCACCGTGTTATTAGGATCACAAAGAAAAATCATGTGAGCATAGCAGTCAATGTAGAAAAAGCATTTGACAAAATTCAGCATCTACTTGTGATTTTTTAAAAAATCCTCAGAAAATGGGAATAGAGGGGGTTCCCTCAACTTGATAAAGGCATCTGCAAAAAACGTAGGATTGGCACCGTACTCGGGACGCCCGGACGGCACCGTCGGGTGAGCATCCAACGCTTGGTTTCAGCTCGGGCTGCGGTCTCAGGGTTGTGGGGTTGAGCCCCGAGCGTCTGGCTCTGCCCTCAACGGGAAGCCTGCCGAGATCCTCTCTCCGTCTCCCTCTGCCCCTCCCACTCGTACGCTCTCTCTCTCTAAAATAAATGATTACGTCTTAAAGAAAACAAGAGAATTCACGCTGTCCCTAGTGGGGCACGATGAATGCTGTCATCCACGATGGACGGGTGGTGAGCGATCGCGAAGGCGGTGAGGACATCCGCTCCCCCCGTCCCACTCATCACAGTGCAGGAGCTGCCAACCAGGGCAACGGGGCACGCAAAGGTAATAAAAGGCATACAAACCCGAAAGGAAGAAAGAAAACTACCCATGTTGGCAGATGACACGACGATCTAGGTGGGAAATCCTCGGGAATCTACAAAAACAAACAGAAGGAAACTCCTGGAAGTGCTGAGCTCATCGAGGTTTCAGGACATCAGATAAACACAGAAAACCGATGACGTTTCTACATCCTAGCGAGGACGTGTGGACGCTGACATTAAAGATGCCAGTGTTAGTCACCCCCAAGGTGGTGGAAGACGGGGGTGCGCAGCTAGTGAAGCAGGGTCCGATGCTGGGGGATGCACCGTTGCTGAGGGAAGTCAAGGCGCTTCTCAATAAACAGGCCTACGGTGCTCGTGAGCGGAGACTCGACGGACAGAAAGACGTCCGTCCTCGGGCTGGGGTGCCGCGTTCCCGCGGTTCCTACCGAAACCCCAGCAGGGCTTTTTGTAGACATACGTGAGATTTTTCTAAGTTTATATGGAAGCACGAAGGCACTAGAAGAGCCAACATAATTCTGAAAAAAATAATTGAATCGGTGGAATCGGCCCATTAAACTTCAAATCTTAATGTACAGCCAGAGGAATCAGGACTGCGGTGTTTGTAGGGGCAAAGACACCAATCAGTGGGGCGGGGTGAAGAGCCCAGAAACAGACCCACACACACCCGACTGGCATGCAGTTCCCGGGACTGGGGTGTCCCCAAAACTGTGCTAAATCCTCCCTAATGTGAGTACAAGCACCGACAAGGTCCTGGCAAATAGTGGCCTCTCCTTCCCTCACTCTCCACGGGTCCTTCCTAGGAAGGAGCCTCGTTTCTCCAAACCACGGCCCGGCCCTGCTCGGCTGGCTGGCCCCTGGCTCCCGGCCACTTCCCACCTAATTACCAAAACTGCTCCGAAGAAAGCCCGCGGCTGAGCCGCCTGGCCTGGGTTGGGTGGGGAGCCCCGGCGGCCGAGCCCCACTCCGCTCCAGGACACCGGTCCCCACGCCCCGCCCTGCCCTGGTGCTTTCCGTGGCTCGTGCCCATCTCTAGAAGGTAGAAGTCTGTTCCGTGCCTTGGGCGCTACGCATTCTGAACAGCCTGGGCCAGGGGCGGCCTCGGTGGTCACAAGCCAGCAAGCAGCTCTCCTTTCCTCACCTGGCACCCTAAGGACGGAGCGGCTGCAGGACGAGAAGTGGCTGGCGGGTCCCGCCCAGCGTGGAGCGCTGCAATTCCCAGGGAGGCCGCTGGGTGGCACCCGCGGCCCCCGATTGCAGGAACAGCCCGGAAAACACGGGCCCAAACGGCGCAGAAATGCCCACGGACATTTGCCCCAGAGGCTCACAGTCCCGCTCCTGCCCGTCTCCCTCTTCACTCAGGCCAGGCCCAACCCCTCCTGGAGAGCCATGTTGGACGTCCACAAGTGGGTCTCGCTAGTCCTTCGGTGACCTCCATGGCGTGGGCTGGACCTCAGGTCTGCGAGGACGCATTAGCCAGAGCCTTCTGAGCTCCCCTCTGACGTGGCCGTGACTGTCCCAGGTCCCCTGAGGCCAGGCGTGCAGTGACCAGCGTGTGCAAGCTGCCAGGTGGAGCCCGGGCCCACGTCCCTGGCGTCCTGCCCAGCACACCCGTCCTCTCCCCCAGGCCGCCCCCCCAAGACAGACGCTAGACCCCTCCCGGGGCAGAGGGAGGCCCAGAAGAGCCATGGGCTGTCATCTGAGGTCCTACCCTGGATGCCCACGGGGACACCCCTTGGTGAAGGTACTGGTGACCTCTCGGAGGCTTGGAGCTGCTCTCCCTGTGTCTGGCTGGGGTGATGGGGGACCCCAGAAAGCCCGGGCAGGACAGCACCTCAGCCCAGGCGCGGGTGGGCATAATGATGGTAAGAGCAGCCAGCCTGTCCGTGGGGGCGGCTCTCAGTCCCGGGGCTCCCGGTGCAGGAGGGGGGCGCAGGAGGGGGGCACAGGACAGGGCTCGGTCAGGGCAGGGTCCAGGACCAGTGGACACACAGCAGACTGGTGCTGACCTCTGATGTCCATGGCTTGTATGACCGGGGCGGACGGGGCAGGGGGAGATGGCAGGAGGGAGGGACAGAAAGATTCGGGAGCACCAGGACGAAAACCCCTACCCCAGGCTCCAGTCCAGCCCCCAAACACACACGGCTCCCCCCACCCTTCCACACGCTGCCCCCGCTGCCCAGCAGAGGTCTTTTCATTTCCAGCTTGTGTACATTTTTTAACTTTTGTGGGAAAGGATCTGAGGCTTGGGAGCTGCTCTCCGGGACGTTCCCAACACCCACCGCCCCCACCCCCGCACCGCCCAGAGCAGTTTCTACAACCCCGCATCCGGGCACTGCCGCCCTGGGTCTCTTTGGCCACGGCCCTCCTGGCTGACTGGCTGCCCGGCTGCCCCGCCGCTCAGGGGCTGGTCTCGGGGGCTGGTCTCCCGCGTGGCCTCCTGGCCCCCTCCCTGCCAACCCCGCCTCCTCGAGAAGGTGTGACCCTGACGGCCTTGCAGCCCAGGGATCTTGCCAGAACATCACCACCAGCTGCCGTCACACAGATGAAATCCACATTCTACACGTGACCCAGGAGCCTCTGTGCCCTGGCCTTGGTGACCTCCGGGCGTGCCCTTACCTACCCCACACCCCCCCACGTTCCCACGCCCCTCAGACCTGGGCTCCCTCAGTCAGCCGTCCCCCACATGCCTCAGGGCTCTCGCACATGCCCTTCCACCCTCTAGAGTACTGTTCCCTCCTCCCCTCGCCCAGCCTCACCCCAGCACACAACTTAGCGGTCACCCCTTCCACGAGGTGGGCACCGTGTGACACTGTCATTCATGTGGCCACACGTGAAGCCCCCGGGCAGGCTACACGTTCCAGAAGGTTCTGTCAACCTGTCACCACCTCCCCGTCCCACAGGTGCCTGGCAGGAGGCGGGGGCCCGCTCTGGGACAGAGCAGTCTGCCGCTGTGCCAGCCTCCTCCCATCAGGGCTTCTGGACCATTCTCCCATTCCTCCTTCCGAGGGACACAGTCCCCGCTCTGCAGACCCCCCGCCTCTGGTGTCTGGGCTCAGGGGTAAAGTCTGTCTTCAGCCCTACCGTGACTCCGTCGGCCCAGCTCTGGTCTCCAGGCCCCGGGGTCGGGCTCTGCCTGGGGCCGGGCTTACTGTGGACCTCACACAGCCGCCCCGGCCACCCCCCGACAGCACAGGAACAGCAGTCCACAGCTCTCCCGAGTGACTATGAGGTCCTCTCCACCCTGAGAGCCCCCAAAGCAAGTCAGCGCCACTTGGGCGTGGGGACCGGGACCCAGGTCCAAGGATGGAAGCAGGACGCTCCCACCCAAACGTCCTATCTGACCTCAAAGCCCTGGAAAACTGCAGCCTAAGCCTCCTGTCCCCTCCCCCTAGGTGGGGGCAGCGGCCACCTGCTCTGCCCAGCCATGTCCTCAGAGACCCCAGAGCTGACCAGCCCCCCAGCTTTCCTGCCGCTCCTGGGTGTTCCTCGCAGCCCCAGGGGATTTGGGGCGCCCGTCTGGGCAGCCGCAGCAGACGGGATAGGATCCTGCAGCCCCGCCTGGGTGAACCCAGCGTGACCGGTTCTCACTCCTGGTGTGACCCAGATAGCCGGGCTCCAGTGGACATGTCTCACGGGAAAGTGGAGAGTCAGTCAGAGAATTCAACACCGTAGCCTAGACTGATGGGGGCCCCCAGACCCCCTCCAGGAACCACGCAGGAGGACGGCCGAGGAGCTGAGTCCGGAGCCTGGTGACCCCGAGGCTTCACGGACGCTCAGAGCACCAGCCCCATGAGGATCCAGGGTGTTTGGTCACCTCAGCAGGCCACGGGTGTGGGGGCCAGGGGGACCAGTGGGAGGACGCAGGGAAGGGGCAGGCTCCCAAGAGAGGGGACAGAGGAAATCACCTAAAGACCCCTGACATGGGAGCCAAGTGTCCCTGGCACATGGAGGGGAGGGTTCCCTCTGGGCTGGTTCCTCAGATCCTCCGAGGTGCAATCCCAGGGACATTGTCTTGTCCCCCCATGTCCACCTCTGGAGGGTCCTGACCTCCCTGTCCCTTCCCCGTGGCTGTCCTGTCCTCCCTGTGCCCCTCCCCCATAGCTGTCCTGTCCTCCCTGTCCCCCTCCCCCATGGCCATCCTGCCCTCTGTGCCCCCCCCAATGGCTGTCCTGCCCTCTGTGCCCCTTCCCGAGCTATAAAGCTGTAAAACGGCTCTGCCTCTGCTCCAGGCTCTTGTCTGCACCCTGGCCCGCAGGGTCATGCAGCTCGGAGGGCCCCGGGAGAGGGTGGTGGGCCAGCGGCTGCTGGAGTCCGGTTTGAGTGGCCATGATGGGAGAGGGTGTGGGACATGCTGTGGGCAATATGAACCAGCCCCATGGGGCCCCGGGTTCAAGCCAGCGTGCCGAGCGCCAGCCTGAGAGTCTGCGAGCCTCCCGCCTTCCCTCCCAGCTCACCTCCCAGGACGGTGGAAGGGGAGGAGGGGGAGGGCGGTCCCGGCTCAGACGAGCAGAGATGCCCCCAGAGGAGCACCTGCCGGGAGGAGGAGCTGAGCTCCCAGGTGTGAGGTGACGCCCAGGACAGCCAGCAATGTGGCCAGACTGCCCCGACGGCACCCGCCGCCCAGGTCAAATGACACCCGCCCCATCCCTCAGAGACAAGGGGGTGTCAGGGAGGCCACATCCTTCCGTGGGAATAATTCTGAGTGTTCAGGGAGCCTGGCAGGGACGGTCTTCTGACAAGTGGCCTCTGGAGGACGCCCAAGAAGAAAGGACCCAGCCGCCGGGCCTCCTCTCCCTCGGGCCCCGAGGTCATGGCCCCGCAGAGGGGGTCACTGCTTCTGCTGGCCCTCAGCCTGGGCCTGGCCGGTGCCCAGAAGACCCTAGACGACGTGCCGGTACAGCCCGGGTTTAATGCCCACGAGGTAACAGAGCTGGGTCAGGGCCCAGACACAGTCCTGGGACGAGGAGGTGGGTGCCCCTGGGGGCTTGGCATGGCAGCGCGGCAGCCTCTGGGAACAGGACCCGGAGAGAGAGGCCAGCCGAGAGGCGAGGGGCGGCTTGGGCCCAGGCACAGGCTCGCAAAGGGACAGCTGCTCCTCACGGAGTCTGCCCGGCCCAGACAGGAATGGAGGGGTCTCGCACTCCCGCTCGGCCCTGGGGGCAAGGAGGGGCCCAGGGTCCCCCCTGCCTGTCTGTCCCATCTGCCCAACACCCAGCACTGTGGGGAGCGTGGCTGGAGCGAGGCCAGCACTCGGTATGGTTCTGGGGCGTCCCTCTCACCTCCCCAGACCCGGCCAGGGCATCTGGAACCCAGCAGAGGTCAGCGCTACGACCAGACACGGGAGGAGCTGAGGGAAGCGGGAAAGGGAGAGGCAAGAAGGGGACTGGGGGAGACGGAGGGCAGCCTCACAGAGGAGGCCATTTCCAAGAGGCCAGCTGTCCCCGCCCCCCAGCATACCCTGCTGGCCCTTGAGCTCCCCGGGCGGCACTCAGAGCTGGGGTGCTGGGGCCTGAGAGTGGAGACTCGGGCCAGGGAGTGTCCAGCCCCCTGCACCCTGCACCCCACAGGTGGAGGGACGCTGGCTGACTGTCCAGCTGGCTGCCAGCCGCGCCCACCTGGTCTCCCCAGACGACCCCCTGAGGCTCGGCCTCCATTCCATTTGGACGCAGGGCGAGGACGTGGAGTTCGTCTTGTTCTGGACGTAAGCATGGCCTCTGCAGCCCCTCGCAGAGTGAGCCTGCCCGGAGGCCTCCCAAGGGACGGTGACCAGTGGGGAGGACCAGAGGGACATAAGGCACTAAGTTACAGGCTTGAGACACCCCAAGAGGTGTAAATCTAACTTCAGAAGCCCCAGAGCCTTACCACGAGGGGCCGGGGACAGACCCGCACATGCCCGGTCCCTCCCACCGTGGAAAGCACAGAAGCCCGGGCAGGGCTGGGCTCACACTGGTCAGGTGATGGGGAGCATCTACGGTGATGACACCATGTGCTGGTGTCAGCCATACCTAGACCTGTCCTGCACCCAGGGCCTTGAGGACCCCAAGTTAGAGCCACAGCCTTGTTGGTGCTCGGCCATAGACACCCACCCCAAGGGCCGTTCGCTCCCAGGGTCCGCAGGCACCCCGCCCGTGCCCCACCCACTCCAGCGGAGACACTGAAGACCCCGGGGTGGGGGGCCAAAAAGGAGGGGCCTATGTGTGGAGCCCAGTGACTAGGGACAGCCAGGACCAGGTCTCCACCCAGAGACCTGGAGCTCCAAGCCAAGGACAGACTGGGTCCCACTCCTTCCCGGAGGTTTGGCTCCATTCCAGCAACAAGGAAGTGGCTGGTTCCTCGCTCCTGCCCTCTAGCCCTGTGCCCCAGCGGATGACCTCAGGAGCCCAGGGAGCCGAGAGACTCAGGCAGACACCTGGGACCTCAGCCAGGGCGCCTCCGATGTCCCCAGGGGCTGGGAGACAGGAAGAGGACTTGACCACCATATGCCCCTCTTTTCCCCAGGGGAGAGGGGGTGTGCAAAGGAGTGAACATCACCGTCCACCCAACCGGGCTCCAAGGCCAGTTCCAAGGCTCCTGTGAGTAGCCCACCCTCTGGCCTGGGTGCCCTGCTGGACGGGGATGCTCAATGTTCCGAACCAGGGTGGGGGCTGGAGGGAGACAGCCTCCCGGGGTCCTGCGCTGTCCGGGGTCCTGTCGGGGGCTGAGGAGAGAGGCTTCACCTGTCACCGGGCCGGGGCCTCCCACAGTGGAGGGAGGCGCCAGCGTGCACATCTGCTTCGTGAGCACGGACTACAGCAGCCTCATTCTTTACGTCCGCCTCGAGGATGCCGGCGAGGTCACCAGCCTGTGGGCTCTTCTGGGTAGGTGGCGGCTCTCCGGATGCTGGCTGGGGCCTCTGCCCAACACCTGGGCTTAGGGGGACGGGGGCTCCGGGGGTGCTGGCGCCACCAGGTACCCTGTGGGTGCTTCCCCCGGGCGCCCGTCCCTCGGGGGGGCAGCCCTGCACCTGCCCCCTCGCTCCCTCTGGAGTTCACTCAGATTCGCCCGCGGTGCACACGTGTGGGAGTGTGCGTACATGTGTGTCTGCGCGTGCGTGTGCGTGTGCATGCACGCGCACGCGTGTGTCCCGGGAGCGGGGACACTGTTAGCACAGAAAGCCCCCCTGTCTTGACCAGGGAGCTAGTCAAGGATCCTAAAGGCCCTGAGTCCCGTTGGGCCCAGAAAGTGGAAGAGGCACGTGGGGCAGACCGGGGGGGGTGGGGCATCCCCGGGGAGGTGTGGAGGAAGGGCTGGGCGGGTGGGGGCGCCTGAGGACTAGATGGAGGCAGCGGGGGGCATCCCAGGCTGGCCAAGTGGCGCAGGCGGCAGGCTGCCGTGTGAAGGGGGCCCCCCCCGCGGGGGCTGGGGCCTGATGCATCCCCGGAAGGAGCGCTGTCCCTACTCCGCCAAGGGCGGACCTGCTTCTGGGGCAGACAAGGACGGAGGGGACCAGGGCTGAGGCTGCAGCCACCAGCCAGTCCGCAGCAGGGCTGGAGCCGGAAAGAGGAGGGGGCGCTCAGAGAAAAGACACAGCCTCCAGACTCTGGGCCCCTCTGACTTCAGCCAGAAGAACACGTGGGGACCCCACGTGGCTGCGGAAGTTCCTCGAGTACGTGGCCAGATTCCACCTGCAGAAAGCCCCCATCTTCAACCTCGACGGTAAGCACGGCGCTCCAGACACCCCCCTCCGCCCCAAGACCAGGCCGCCGTGCTGGGGCCTCACCCGCCGGGCCCGGAACCCCTAGGAGCAGTGACAGGCACAAGACCAGAGCAAGCAAAAATACGGGCAGCCTCTCTGGGGCCGCAGCCGGTCGGCCCAGTGCCCGGTGCCTTGCCTGCCAGATGGCACGAAGCCCCTAGAACACAGCGACCTGTGCACAATATCCATCCCCAATCTGTGGATTCGGACGCTGGGGTCCGAGGGGCTTGGAAACAAGGCCAAGGCTACCCAGCAGAGCCCCTCACCCCCACACCCCTTCCCCGTGTACCGTTCAGTCCATCAACACACGCGTGCCAGGCTCTTTGGGGTGGCAGTGGGGGAAGCATGGAGAACAAGGCAGACACACCCTCCAGCCCTCTCCCGGGTTACCCGGGGTCACTGCAGGCCCGCCCCTGATCTGTCAGGGACAAGGGAACCCAGAGCAGGGGAGGATGGCCTCGCCACAGGGTCAACAATGTCTGGAGGCAAGGGGGACAACTCGAGGGGCGGTGGGGGGTGGAGTCTGGGTCAAAGTGAGGGCACAGGGCCGTGGCAGGACACGGTGGCCCGTGGGTGCTGGGCTGCAGAAGGCAAGCTGCTCCCCAGCGAGGGCCGCCGGCTGCACGCCAGGTTCGGTTGGTTTCAAAGGGAATGGACAAAACCTTGGGATCCCTATCCTGTCCTCTCCCTCCACAGCCCGGTGCCCCGCAGCTGAAGCCTAGGTCAGGGCCGCCGGAGATGTCCTGCCTGGCCCTCCTGACCCCTGCCCTGGCCTCCCTCCCCTCCCCCTGCCTTGCTTGCCCTGGGGCCTCCCGAACCCCTGGGCCACCTGAGGCAGCCCCTCCAGCCTGAGCCTGAGCCTGGCCTCCAGCCATCCCCTTCCTGGCCTCTCCCAGCCGGGCCCAGGGGTGTGAGAATGTTCTGAGTGGCCGGGAGGGGATCGGCAGCCCCCAGGGCTCTGGGCCACCGCAAACACGGCACTGCAGTGGCGCGGGGGACAACCCCACTAGGGTCTGGGCTGGGGCTCCTCTGACCTGCTTCCACCTGGGTCCTGCTCTGGGTCAACTCCGGAGAGGTGTGCTGGGCCGGTGAGCCAAGCCTCATGCCCACCCAGGTCAGAGAACGCAGAGGGCGCCCAGTACCCGCCCACACGCTCCCGGAGAAGAGCCAGGGAGACAGGCCCAGGCATCTGCACGACAGGGGAGTCGAGACAGGCCAGCACCCTTTCCTGAAGGTCAAGGGGGCCACCAGGACAGTGGCTGGACCCAAGCCGCCCCCTCTTCCCGGGTGAGCAGAAGACAACCCAGGGAAGGGCAGGCTCTCGGGAACTGGGTCGGCGGCCTCCACACGGACCGTCGGGAAATGTCAGAGACAGGTATGACCGGATCCTGCCCCAGAACTGCTCCTGGGAAGACAAGACCACGCCCCCTCCGAAGGCCACGCCCCTTCGAACGGCCACGCCCCTTCGGAAGGCCACGCCTCAGCAAGGCATCATCCACCACGCCCAACCGAGCGCTTGAGGTCAGCACCATCGCCCCTGAGCCACCCGGCCCCCAGCAGACGTCCACCTGCCCCTCGCTCAGACGCTCCGCAAGACCAGCGGGTGCTCAAAGCACGATGCTTGCCTGCGAACCAGAAAACCCAAATTCCAGACATAGAATGGCCGCGGTACAATGAGAAAGTAATGCTCCTTTAGCCAGAAATCTGCAGACTTTATACGGAGAAAAAATGTTCAAGTCCTTCCTCTGGGACAGTGAAAAAGTGACTTAAGTAAATGGACACGGGGTTTCCTGCATAGTCTTCAATATCATAAATACGTAATAATCCTCAGGGTAACCTGTGCCTCCAAGAAATTCAATCAATATTCCAGTTGGGCGGGGCGAGGGCACCTGGGGGCTCCAGCAGTGAAGCGTCCGCCTTCGGCTCGGGTCACGATCTCGAGGTCCTGGGATCGAGCTCCGCATCGGGCTCCCTGCTCAGCGGGGAGCCTGCCTCTCCCTCTGCCTCTGCCTGCCTCTCCCCCCCTTGTGTGCCCGCTCGCTCTCTCTCTCTCAAATAAGTAAATAAATAAAATCTTTTAAAAAATATTCCAGTGGGATCTTTACCCCGAACCAAAAACCCAAATCTAGAACCCACACGAAAGAACGAAAGTTTTGACATGTTTAGAGAGAAGCCCCACAGGTACCGTTCCATTAGAGCGAGCAGGACCCAACAGCAATCACAACTGTATAGACTCAGCTCGGGGACAGAAGAATGACCAGGGAGTAGAGTCAAGAAATGAACACTAGCAAGCATAGGAACAGCGCGGTGTACAAATGGCCCATCTTAAAAGACATTATTTATTCAATAAACAGTGCTGGGAGAAATGGCCAAGAGATTTGGAGGGAAAAAAATTAAGTTTAGCTGTCTCACTCTGCATTATCTTAAAATTAGTTCCCGGTGACTCTGGGCAAACATAAAACCTTGAAAGTCTGTCTCTATCTCAGGGATGGGCTCCCACCCTACAGATATAAATATCAGGGGAAAGGATGGTAATTATGCTTTCGAGGTCTCAGAAACATCCTCACCAAAATTAAAATCCAAACCGGAAATTAATATTGTCAAGAAGCTTGACAGAGGGCCCACACGACCTCTCGGAAGCTATCCGTCAGAGCTCGCGAAGAGGACCCCAGCGTGCGAGAAGTGAGCAGAGCACAGACACCGATCATTTGTACCATCACGTACCAGACGGCCGGTCATTACAGCATGAGGGGAGGTTTGACTTCACAAGGATTCCTAGAAAAAGAGATGCTATTTTACTTAACAGGTTGGCAAAATTAAGTGTTTTTTATAGCTCACTTAGCACCTGCGGTGTGAAGAAGTGCACTGTTGCTCGGAGGGATGGAAATGGGGGGCTGTTCTGGGGGACCCGGCTTCATGTCCTCTGGACAGACTTGTCCTTGGACCTGGGAGTTCTAGACAAGAACACATTGACCCATCCTCATCCCAATGAAGCCAAGGAACTCACGGTGCTTTCGGTCTGATCCCATGATTTTGTAAAGGTAGAACATTAGAGTCCCTTCCAGGATGTCCCCCAGGCCTGCCCAGCAGGTGTCGAGGGGGAAATCCGCTTGTCTGTCTGAGTGAGGCCCTCCTTGCTCTCTCCAGGCCCCACCTGAGATGGCTTGCACCAAGCTTGTGCCGTCGGGACTGTGGGTCGTGGAATATCCCTTCTCCTTTTCGAGACGTTCACGGGTTCTGTTTTCGAGAGCTGCTCTGTGACGCCCAAGGATGGAAGTCCCTGAACGTGACATCATCAGCCCCAGAACAGTGGGATCTGCTAATGCCAGACAAACACATCCTTCACGAGCACCTTCGGGATGGATGGTGAGGGACGTGCCCTAACACGGTGGGGTGCCCACGGCTCAGCCACGGGGCAAGTCCTGCCCCACCTTCCTCTCCAGGACGCAACAGCCAGTGTCTCTTGTGGTTTTCCTGTTCTATTTGCCGTCCAGGAGTGCTGTGCCCTTGGGCGGCTGCAACACAGCCCCCCAGAGGGGCGGCTTGAACATCAGAAGGGTGTTCCCTCACCTCCGGGAGGCTGGGGTCCAAGGGGCCAGTGTGGCTGGGCTGCTGGTCACTGCGTGTGTACGCACATATGCACGCGTCCTGAGCTCCCATCCAGCAAGGTCATCAGTCCGCTCGGATCAGGACCCACCTCGGGACCTCACTTGCTGTTACCGCGTCTGCGAAGACCCCATGTCCAGGTAGCCACGTGCGGCAGTGCCAGGGTCAAGGCTTCCACCTCTGACCTGGGGGATGCGACAGAGGTGTCACACTGACCAGTACTGGTTCCTGTCCCACAGAGGAAACCCTCAGCCCCTCCAGCCCTTGTGGGGACTCTCGAAACCCTCACTGCCCTAAACAGACGATGGCCACTGTGCTCTCCTCCACGGCAGCCTGTCGCCTCGCATGGAGAGGGTTCCCCTCCTGAGCCACCGCGCTGTCCCCGCCTCCCACACCCCCCTCCTCGCTTTTAGCACTTTGGACTTCCAAAAGCAATGCGGTGAGCGTTCTCCTGTGCCGTGCGGGGCCGCGGGCTGCTGCGGGACACAATTCTGATCTCAACAACCACTTCCTTCCCTTCACTGCACCCGAGACGGCCTTTGCCGCAGAGCTCAGGGCATAGCTTCTTCGTGCCAGGATCAAAGAAGGGTCTGCGTTCGGTAGGAACGCCCCAGGCCACCCGCATGCGTCACATACCGACACAGACGATTCGTGGGGATTCAACACGGCAACGCACGCCCAGGACCGACGCACATGACGCATTCTGCCCGTGAGCTGACAGATATTTATTTGTTCCCTTTTTTCTTTGCCCTTTTGTGTGTATTTTTGTCCTGGGCTACAATCTTTCTCCATTACGCCTCCTGCCCTGCCGGCTGCCTATAACATGCAGACTCTGACATTGCTGTGATCAAAAGCACGTTGTCATTTTTATGCTTTATCCCGCATGGACCAAACTGGACGGTTCACAGCCACAAGGAGAAACATCTCCCGCGGTGGCCTCCGTGTGCACAGCCCGGAAACCAGGAGCACTTTAGGACGCCCTCTGTGCTCGAGAATCCGCGTCTACGCCGTCAGTCAGTGGCGGGAGGAGCTGGCAAGTCAGAGGGCCCTCGGGGAGCACTGCATGGCCTTGACCAACCTGCGCAGGGGCCACAGCGCGTGTCCCAGCAGACTCCAGAGACGGCAGCTTGGCCGGCTTGTGATGACAAAGTACTTGTCCGGGGTCCTCCATAGGTGCTGCTCAGCCCGTTGTCCTTGTCGAGACTGACGCCCTCCAGGTATTCTTTGATGACATTTAAAATCTCCAGGGCCATGCCACCCAGGACAGGGCCGTCGTCGTAGTAGTAGTCGCCCTGTCCTGACGAGACACACTCCTGGACGCAGCTTCCTCTCGTGAGGGAGGTCCCCCATGTCTCTGACGTGCAACCAGATGTGGAGCAGAGCCACGGATGTGCCCAGGGTCTCCACGCCGCAGGCATCCGGGAAGAGCTCTCGGGCCCTCTCGGCCATCACGCTGGAGACAAAGTCCACTGTGACCTGGATACGCCGTCCTGTGTGCGCGGCTAAGTTCGTGTGCGCGAGGTCCGAGCCGTCCTGCCGTGGCCCCAGACGTCGAGGACCTGGAGCGTCTGCTGCGGCCCCGGCTCCAGGAGCGCAGCCTGCAGAAGGCGTCCCCTGTGAGGTAGAAGACCGCCCTGTAGCCGGTCATGAGGTGCCCGCGGGCCGACGGACGGATGGCTCCAGGTACGGATCCGCAGTCCTACAAAACCCATGGAGGGAGACGCTCCCTAAACACTTTCAGGAGGAGACACGTCAACCAACGTGCCGCCGGACTGATGAGCCAGCGATGCTACCGGACCCGGAAAGGGGGGCCGGTCAGATCTGCAGCCCCAGCCGCACTGGGTAGTAAGGAAGGATGTAGTGAACCCGGGGTCTGAGAAAAGCCAGAGGTTCTGAAACAACTGCTCGGCAGACAGGAAACATGAGCTGAAGGGCAGCGGTCCATGCAGCTGAGTGGCATGAGCAACCCAGTGAGCAAAGAGGAACAGCGTCCCGGGGTTCACACAGGACGGCCGGACTCGACGGTCAGGGGAGCCCACGGCAGCCTGGGGGAGGAGGTCTCTGCAGGCTTATTTGCACACACCTGCCCGTAGCAAGGACGGCCAAGCCTGCGGTGAGGTTCCGTCTCCCATGGTACACCCAGGACCTGTCTACTCAGAGTGCCTTCCCAGACGGCTGGAGCAAGGCAGTCTGTGGTTGCTACAACCTCGGGGCATCTTCTGTTGACCAAACGAGAACGAGTAAGCAGCTCCTGCCTTTGCTCCCACAGCCGCAGAGGCCGTGGAGAACCAGCTCCCCGCTAACGGACAGAGCCCTTACCACGTGCCAGACATTCAGTCCTGGTGGCTTAAGCAGCTCATGCCATCTTTGCAGGGCCCCACGCAGCAAGCATGTTTTGGTCCTTGTTCTCAGTGTGGGGTAAACAGAGGCACAGATCGGTTGAGTGAGCTCCCTGGTGCCACAGAGCTAACACGTGCAGGTCAGTGCACAAGACCTAGCAATGACTGCTCTTGTCACCAGGTCACCTGCCTTTGAGCCCAGCGGCCACATTCTCTGAGCTCCAGCTTACATGGAGGCCACCAGAGTTAGTGTCCTCTGATCCGGCCTGAAGCCAGAGCTGCGGGCAGAGTGCCTCCACTTCCCCACGTGTCCCTAAGCCCTTCAGTTTCCCTTCCTCCTCCTCCTCTCTCCTTCCCGTCTCCCCAAAATATCTAGAAGACCCTGGGCTTTAAACCTCTCCTTCTTGCATTAGGTCCATCAGCACAATCCAGCAGAAATTTAAAAATGAGTCCAAAAAGGGACAGAGATATCAGAATTGCTTCCAGTAACAACAGAACCTAAGATACATAAAGATGGTTCAACATTTGGGGCGCCTGGGTGGCTCAGTGGGTTGAAGCCTCTGCCTTCGGCTCAGGTCATGATCCCAGGGTCCTGGGATCAAGCCCCACATTGGGCTCTCTGCTCAGCGGGGAGCCTGCTTCCCCCTCTCTCTCTACCTGCCTCTCTGCCTACTTGTGATCTCTCTCTCTGTCAAATAAATAAATAAAATCTTTAAAAAAAAAAAGATGGTTCAACATTTGAAAATTGTTCAGTGCACCTACCATTTAAGAAATTAAACAGTCAGATGCCCATATCAATTGATACAGAAAAAAAAATTATACAAAGTCCAACAACTATTTATAAGGAAGAAAAAAGAGGGAGAAGACAAACCCCCAGAAAAAGAGAAATAGAGGGATATCACCTTAACTTGATCAAGACCATCTACAAAAATCCCACGGCCCCCATCATACTTAGGGGTGAAAGACTGCGCACTTCCTCCCTAACGCTGGGAACAAAGCAAGGATGCCCCCCCACCACCAACTCTTACTCAACAGAGCGGTGCGAATTCTAGCCATTGCAATAAGGCAAGAAAAGAAAACAAAGCACCAGACGGGAAAGGAGAAAGTGACTATGTCCCTGTTTACAGATGACTTGCCTACATATAAAATCCCACAAAATCTGCCAAAAGATCTCCTAAAACTAATAAGTGAATTCTGCAAGGTCACGGGATGATACGAGATTGTCACACACAAAATTTAATCTCATATCCATATACTAACAAGGAACATGCAGAAACTGAAATTAAAAACACAACACTATTTACATGTGCTCCCAAGAAAATGAAATATTTCGACACACCACTGTACCCACTAGAAGTCAGCCCGGCAGCCCCCGACAACAGCTGATCTACTTTCTGTCTGTGGGATTCGCTCTCCCAGGAATCCCCTATAAACGGGATCGTGCCCATGTGGTCCTCTGTGCCTGGCTCCTCTCACTTCGCCTGTTCCCAGGGGGTTTCTATATTGTAGCATGAATCAGTACTTCATTCCTTTTACGGCTGAGTAATAGTCTACAGCATGGGTTTTGTTTATTCACTCGTCGGTCGATGGACAATTTAGTTGTTTACATTTTTCAGCTCTTATCAATAGTACTGCTGTGAACATTTCTCTGCAAGACATTCTGTAGACATGTTTTCAGTTCTCTCGGATGTATACTTATAGGTGAAATTTCTGGGTCATCTTGTAATTTCATGGCTAACTTTTTGAGGAAGTGCCAGACGTTTCCAAGCAGCTACACCATCTTACATTCCTACCAGCGAATTACATTCCTACCACTTATAAGAGTTCAAAGTTCCCCACATTCTCACCAGCACGTCTTGTGGTCTAGCTTTCTGAATCCAGTCATCCTACAGTCTTTTTTTTTTTTTAAGATTTTATTTATTTATTTGACAGACAGAGATCACAAGTAGGCAGAGAGGCAGGCAGAGGGAGAGGGGGAAGCAGGCTCCCTGCTGAGCAGAGAGCCCGATGCGGGGCTCCATCCCATGACCTGAGCAGAAGGCAGAGGCTCAACCCACTGAACCACCCAGGCAGCCCCCCATCCTACAGTCTTCACACATCATAGGGTGTGAACTAGATTTGCATTTCCCTGATAACTAATGAGGCTCCTTTCATGTGCTGAAGAGGCACGTATTTGAAATGGCTCATTTAAGTCTTTGGGCAACAAAAGCAAAAAGAAACCACTGAGACCACATCAAAGTAAAAGCTGTGGCACAACAAAGTAAACCTTCAGCAAGATGAGGAGGTAATCTACCGCGTGGGAGAAGATACTTACAAACGATGTCAAGATATTTACAAGATATTTAAGATATTTACAAATGAAGTTAAGATATTTACAAGATATTTAAGGTATTTACAAACGATGATATTTACAAACCTGTTACGGGGTTATTATCCAATAAATATACAAAACCTCAACACCAAAGGACAATGCAATTAGAACGTGGACCAATAACCAGAACAGACAATTTCCCAGACATCCAGACGGCCAACACACGAGTGGAAAGATCCTCAACACCACCACAGCCATCGTCAGGGAAATGCAGATCAAGACCACAGTGAGATGTCACCTCACACCTGTTCAAGGCAAGTGTCCGCAAGACAGGAGATAGCAAGTGTTGGCGAGCACGTGGAGAAGCGAGAACGCTCACGCCATGTGGTGGGAAGGCAAAGCGGGGTGGCCGCCATGGAAGACAGCATGGACGTTCCTCAAAATTTTAAAATAGCAATTTGAAAATGGAAGTAATTCCACTTCTGGGTATTTACCTGAAGAACATGAAAACGTAAATTCCAAAAGATACTTGCCCTGTCATATTTATTGCAGCATTATGTACAATAGCCAAGACACAGAAATGACCCAAGTGTACTGACGGATGGACAGATAAGAGGAGGTGTAGACACACGATGGAATATCACTCAGCCATAAAAGAGATTGAGACCTTGCCAGTCACAACAACACAGATGACCCTAGAGGGTATTATACTAAGTGAAACAAGTCAGTCAGAGAAAGACAAATACCATAGGATTTCACTTATTTGTGGAATCAAAAAAAACAATTAAGCAAACAAACAGAAAACACACTCATAGATACAGAGAACAAACTGGTGGGTGGTTGGGTGGAGGGGTGCAAACTAGGTGAAGGAGTGAAGAGACACAAACCTTCAGTTATAAAATCAGTAAGTCCCAGCATGAGAAGTAAGGCCCAGGCATTATAGTCAATAATATTATATTGTACACTGACAGGTGGCGACCACATTCATCATAGTTAGCGTTTTGTAAAGTATAGGAATACTGAATCTCTGTGCTGCATACCGGAAACAAATATAACATAATATCACGTCAACTGTGCTTCAGTTAAAGACAGTTTTTGTCCCACACCCGTCTTCTCCAGGGGCAGTCTATTGATTGACTGCTTTTCTCCTCTCCTCTCCTGGGCAGAGGCCAAACTGCCTTATTTCTTCACATGTTTGGTAATTTAGGGTTGAAAAATGGGTCATTTAAATAAAATAGAAACTCTATATATCAGATCCTTTCTGAGCAGAGATTTCTGTGCCCATAAAGGACAAAGAATACAGACTTTATCAAAATAGTTCAGAAGCAATTAAACCAAAGAACATAATGTCAAACAGCAAAAACACACCCTGGGGAGGAGGGAGGAAGGGAGGGAGGGAGGACCGGGCTCAAGGCCATTGCAGAGCTGGACAGAGGCACCCAGCCCAGGGCAGGGGAAAATGCCCAAGAGCTCACTTTCCTTTATCTTGAGCAAATGCTCCCCAGATTGGTACAGCCTTTGGTTAGTTTCCAGAGTTCTGAAAAAGTCAATTATAACAATTTTGGTCCGTTTCCTCATTGGTTTTAGGAAGGATAAACCTGGGGGAGTTAGTATTTCATCACTTTTGGTGACATAACTCTACTCTTGTGCTCATTCTGTTGGAGCACCAACCATCATAAAGCAAGAACTTTGGGAACTGACATCAGGTACCAGCTTTGGAAAACTCCTAGCACCATCTTCTGGGCTGGACAGTCCAGCGACCTGCCCCCCCAGGGCCTCCACCTCCACTCTCTTGAGGCTCCCGCATACACATGCTGGGTGACATGTATAGGAATGGTTCCAGCAAAGCACAGAAATGATCCAAGTGCCCACAGCTGACGGATAAGCTCACCTATTTCCACACTGGACTGTTATAGCTGTCCAAAATGGACGGTGATGTGCAAAATTGGGGGGAATCTTTCAGCGTCAAGAGAAAACGTAAGTCCCAAGAGTGCGTAAGTGTGATATCCTCTTTGTACGAATTACAGGGGTCAAGGGTAAAGGGATGGGAAAGGACAAGAAGCCAGATGCACATCACGATTGTTGTCGCATTAAAATCAGCAGGTAAGCAAACCCATAAGTGATACCAGTAGGCTTTGCATGAACGAACGAGGCCAGTGTCGTGAACCGTGGTATGAGTCACCTCAGAAGCTGAGGTCTATTCAAAATGCATGCCCATGTGAGGAGAACATGTGCAGAAGATCAGAGACAAATGAATGATAAAATATGCTCCAACACGGGAATAATTACAGAATTGCAAGCTGACTTGGGGTATTTTAAACTAGCAGTTTGGCCTAGAATAAACAATTTTCTGATGCTTCCATTTATCCACTGAACCTAACTACAACAGTACCGTTATTGAAGAGAAGTTTACCGACCCATGTCCAAATTATAACTGCCTGCCTTCTTTGACCGAATGACCGCGTCTGGGGGACTTGTCCCCCAGATCCGCTCACTCAATAGTGGGAAAAGAGCTCCATATAGGGTTAGTCACTGAAGCCTCACTTGCAAAAGCCCCGAATGGCGGACGACCCAAGACCAGCAGGGACCCGGCTGAGCCGATGACGGTGCACAACTCTAACGGCAGCAACCACACGGCCGTGGCAGACAGGACGTGCCAGACGCCTCCGAGGGCCGCTGTCACTAATCGGACACACCACCGGCTGCAAACCCGGCTCCGTTCTCTGTGTGGGCGGACGCGTCTCCCCTTACCTGGGAGTAAACCAGCCTGAGAGCCGCCGTTCTTCTACTTCAGCCCTGGGGACGGAGGGAGAACCAAGTTACTAGGAGTCACCCGTGTGTTCCCCCAGATCTACGGAGCCCGCGCGGGAGGGCGCTGTCCGGTGCTGATGCCACAGCCCGCCGGCTGCCGCTGGGGAGCCGAGGAGGCGGCCCCAGTGGTCCCCAGCGGTCCCCAGCGGTCCCCAGTGGTCGGGCAGACCGTAGGGACAGGGCTCTAGGCGCATAAATGGTTCGTCCCGTTTGGGGGTCAGGAGCCATGTGGAGAGGAGCTGTGTCTCTGGGTCAGGAAGGGAACCAGTAGCTGGGAAAGAGGTGTGGGGTGACGAGGTGGCGGCCGGAGGGGCAACGGCGATAAAGGGCTCGTGGGGGTTGCTGGGAGGATCACAAACCCTGCTTGCAGGCAGACGCCACACTTTGGACGGTCTGCGCGAGCACCGTGAACTGACAAGCCAGGAACTTGCTAGAAAGTGGCCGTTTGGTTATTGATAAGCAGGCTCTGCACCCAACACGGAGCCCGACGCAGGATCAGACCCACGCCCCCAAGATCAAGACCTGAGCTGAGATCAGGGTCGGAAGCTTCACTGACTGGGCCACCCAGGCGCCCCAAAAGTGGCCTTTCTTTTAGAATGTTGGGGTCCCAGATCGCTGGGGTACTGCGGAGCGACAGAGATGTGGAAAACGTGGCTGGTCGAAGAGGGGGTCCTGCCCAGGGAAAGCACCACCCTGGGGGGACGTGCTCCACTCACAGCTGGGCCGGCCTCGGCCGGTGCGGGGGCGAAGCCTGTGGGGCTCAGAGGACTGTCGCCATGTGGCAGCCAAGGGCACCCAGCTCCGTGCCGCACACCTACCCCTCCCCCACACCGCGTGCTCACGCGCCCGGCTGCCTGCGGTGCGGGCTGACGTTGGGACCCCACGAAACCCACCCGCCGTCTGCTAACCCCAGAGAGGCAAACCGTCCCACGGACCTGGGGCCCCGCCTGGTCCCCGTGGGCTCTGGGAGGCGGTAAAGCTGGCTGTGAGACACTGTCCTCTAGTGTCCTGTCTGCTCCCCCGACCCCACCACCCTCCCCGGACCTACCACACACGCACACTGGTCTCACGGAGATGCGCACGCGGGCAGCAGATATCCCCGCCGACGGGCAAGAAAGCCGATCTCCAGGGGACCTGCGGGGACTTGCGTCTCCCGTTTCTCTGTCTCCGTCAGAACCCGCCCGACTCCCCCCCTTTGCTGTCAGTCTCTGGGTCTTCCCACAGCCGAGCTCTGGCCAGCAGAGAAGCCCCCGGAGGGCAGGTTGCCAGACGAGACTGGGGACTCCCGTTCGGCGGAGCTTTCCAGACCGCTCTCGTGGCTCAGTGATGTGCGTCGAGGGTTCCTCCGTGTCTCCACGGCCCCGGGGCTCATGTCTGTTTCGCGCCGAGCGACAGGCCCCCGTCTGGGGAGCGCCACACCTGGCGCATCCGTTCACCCAGCGGGGGCACCGCGGTCACGTCCACTCCTCGGCAATTAGGAGGCGAGGTGCTCACACAGCTTAGGTGGGTTCTCAGGGGACGTGCGCCTTCAGACCCCTCGGATAACCAGGAGCACGACCGCCGACCGTCGGGAAGACTGTTTAGCTCTGTCGGAAGCCGCCCAGCGGTCTTCAGAGTGGCTTCCCTGTGTTGCGCGGCCCCAGCCCGGACGAGAGTCCCACGGTCCCGGGTCCCCGCCTGTGCCCGGTGGGGGCAGGGCTGGGGTCCGGGCCATCCTCTCGGCGTGTGCTGGCGTCGCACGGCTCTGGCCGGCCACTGAGGGACGAACGGCCTGGAGCACCTTCTCGCAAGCCCGTTTGTCTCTGGCATCTTCCGCCAGCCGCGCGCTCGGGTTTCGCCCATTTTCTAATTAGGTGGTTTCCTGGCTGCTGAGCGGGAAGAGTTCTTTGCGCATCTGGATGTAAGCCTCGTATCAGACACGCGATTCTGTGAAGACGTAATTTCTCACAGTGCGGCTGCCTCTCAAATACCATTTGGGAGCAGCGCTGGGCTCCTTGGACGGTCGTGCCGAGTGGGCGAGAACGAATCTTTCTACGGGAGAGAATTCTCGTGCGTCAACCGCGGGCCGCCCCGGGCCCACCTGTGGCCCCAGCAGGCTGCTCGGGGCCGTCCACTTTGTGCAGAGGAGCAGCCGACCCTACCCCTCGCCTCGCTCCCTTTTCCTTCGCGCCTTTGTCGCGTCAACTTGGACGTCGCCCACTCGCGAAGGTCTGCCCTGCCCTCCCGCTCCGGAGTGGGAAGCTCCCTGAGAGCGGGGGCTTTGGTTTCCCGCTGCCCCCTGCCCCCCAGGCTGCCCTGTTACCCCCTCATCACGGAACGAGTTAAAGCTGGGACACGCTGCTTTGTCCCACAGAGAAGGGAAGGTCTGGTCGCTTTCCAGAGTGTTAGCAACTCTGCGCCAAACCCGGCCCTCCGTGTCCTCTCCGCCGACCGCTGCGGGTCCGCACTCGCCAGAAGTTCATGTTCACCGGACGTGATCCTCGAGCAACACAAGCTCTAAGACACAGGAAGTCAGTAACAGCATCTTTCTCCTGCAGCTCGTGGTGTTCTGGAGGGAGGAGCAGGGAGAAGCAGGTTTTAAACAGTAATCAGTCGCGCCTTTGCCACCTTCTTGCCGTGGGTTTACGACGTCTGGCTGGCAGACCTCGGGACGCGTCTGATGCTCCTGCTCCTGGAAGGAGGGGGCGGGGAAGCTCTGTGCCGTCGGCACTCTCAGGGCACCGAGCTCCCCTCCGGGGACGGGGTGCACACAGCCTCTGGGCCTCCGGCTACAGCCCGTGCAGCCTCTCCTGGACCACGGAGAAGAAACGCATCAGTCTCCCCCTACCCAGCTCTCCCAAGGAGGGCTTCCTGGATTAGGAGGTGTGACGGGCCCCACAAGTAGACTTTTTGTTCTTTTTCCTCCCGCAGATTAAATGAGATGGCTCATTTGTCCCAAGACTATGGCGGCTCCAATAAAAGCTATGAGCTCCCTCATTGGCCGATGCTTATGAACAGGGATTAAAGCCCAAATCACAGGCATTAAGTTCCAACAAGGACCTTCGGACTCCGGCCAACCTCCCGAGCTCACACCGGGATCTCTGGTCACGGGTCTGTAGGGCTCCAGGGTTCTGTGTTGAAGCAAAGTGGAGGTGTCTGGTCTTGGTTCCTGAGCGCTCCCGCGTGGGCAGGAGGCCTCCCATTGGCATGGCCCAGCTCGGTAGCCACCAGCCACGTGGGGCTACTGTGCCCACGAAATGCGTCTGCTCTGACCTGAGACGTCCTGTGCGTGCCCTAAACACACCGACTGGGTTTTGAAGGCAGACGTAGGATGAAAGAAAAGAAGGAACAAGTGTCTGTAATGACTTTAGACTGAGACAACACGGAAATCAGTACAGTCCGGTCTACCGAGCTACACGCCACTCTGTCGTGAAAATGACCCCACTTGCTTCTTCACCTCCTGTCACATGGGCCACGAGAAAACGTCGCCAACGCAGCCCGCGTCTGCTCGTGGGGCTCTGCTTACACGGCGCCGCACGGGCAGTCTTCACAGCATCTTAAACTAACTCAAGGGCATTAGAGATGCCCCATGCGTCCCAGTGACGTCATCCCCGTGGTCACTCAAACTGGTCCACATCCCTCCCGAAGGGCCCGTTGACAGGGCGGGGGATGGAAGGAACAAGGTGGTGCTTGCCAAGCGTCCATCTTCGGGTCTTCGCACAGCCTCAGGCCGGACGCTGTCCCCTGCCCTGCGGGTGGTGACGTCAGCAGGCCCTTTGAGGACGAGGATGTCAGGAAGGCTCAGTCATAACGACGCCTCTGCTGGCGGGGGCTTCTCACAGTCGCCGGATGACAGGACCCGGTCTCAGTCGAGAAGCCAAGGATGGGGCACCTGGGTGGCTCCGTGGGGTGTGCCGCCAACTCTTGGTTGCAGCTCAGGTCGTGAGATCGGGTCCCTCGTCAGGCTCCACGTTCCACAGGGCGTCTGCTCCAGATTCTCTCCCACTGCTCCTCCCCGCGCTCATGTGCTCACTTGCTCTCTCTCTCTCAGTGAATAAATAACACATTTTTTAAAAACGTAAAGGAGGGACGCCTGGGTGGCTCAGTGGGTTAAAGCCTTTGCCTTCGGCTCAGGTCATGATCCCAGGGTCCTGGGATCGAGCCCCGCATCAGGCTCTCTGCTCAGCAGGGAGCCTGCTTCTCCCTCTCTCTCTGCCTGCCTCTCTGCCTACACGTGATCTCTCTCTGTCAAATAAATAAATAAAATATTTTTTAAAGAAGATCAAAAGAGTCTTTTTAAAAATATATAAAATAAAATAAAAATAAAAGCATAAAGGAGATCTCTAAATGCTCCTTGTCTCCTCTATTGTCCCCTCCCTGCTTTCTCACAACTGACCCTCACTCACAGGGACGTGAGTTCACCCTCACTCACGGCACGTGTGTTCACGCCTCTGACACGCTCCCACGTATCCCCATGTCCCACCGTGACGTCCCCCTCGCTGCCGCCCAGCGCCGTCCAGCATGCTCCCGCAGCACGCATCCTTCAGACTGGAGACACCACCGCGCCGGTGCCGGGTGGCCCTGCAGGTGCACAGAGACCCGGTGAAATCACAGAATGCGGGACCCGCCATCATGACCTGTGGTCGTAACACGCACCTTTCCCGACGCCTCCCCTTTGAAAACGAAGTCACGTTTATTGTCGAGAGCTTAGCCCACGTGCGTGGTGTCTTGGCTCCCTGAGGCTACGTGACAGATTGCCACAGACGGACGGCGTCGAGCCCGCGGACCTGTGCCCGCACTGCTGAGGGGGCCCGAGGCGCGGGCAGTAGTGTGGGCCCAGCTCGCTCTCCCGGTGGCCTCCCCGCCGCTCCTCCGCTCCCAGACACCTGGCTCCCGCCTCTGTGCTCACGCGGAGACTTCCCCCCGTGTGCCCTCCTCTCCCTGCAGTGCCCCTGCCGTTCACACCCATCTCTGCACACCCTGCTGCCCAGAAGGTGCCCGGGCGGGCGTGGAAGGCCCCTCCTGCTGCGAGACTGTGGGCCTCAGAAGACCCCGCTGTGGGGCTGCCCAGCCCCAGGGAGGGCAGATGCGGGGCAGAGACCTACCCAGGACCTCCGCCCGATGCCCGGCCCTGGGGGAGACTGATGCGGGCGGGCCCACTCCTCGGAGCCGCCAAAGGTCGCCCCTGCACCCGGCCGCCCCGGCCCCCCACAGGCCTCTGTGATGCTATCTTTACCTGAGAGTCAAGATCAGGGACTGAGGGGCTAGTTTAGGCGTTCCAGAAGCCACCCGAATGGGACAGAGGTTTGGAGGTGGAAAGAGCCATGCAGGGGTGGCCAGGGAGGGGCCAGCCAGCAGTCAGCAAGGGCAGCGGGTGGGTAGGCTGGCCCTGGTCACTGCCGCTCACTGTCTACTGCCGGCCTCCCCCTCTGTGGGCTTCCCAAGAACTGGTACTCGCTGTCCTCACGGGCCCTGGAACCGGCGTCCACCGATGCACAAGCCGGGATCTGGCACTCCCCATAGGATTTGGGGTCTGACGTCCTGGTCAGTCCTCCTGGGGGCCTCTGCCGGCCCTGTGCCTACAGGCCGCACAGGGAGATCGGGAACTTTCCACCACTGCCCTGGACCCTGGCCAGGACAGGGACAGGCTGGAGGCCAGGCCCACATCTGTCTAAATCCATGTCTGTGGTCTCCAGGCCCCAAACCACAAAACATCTCTCTCGTTCTGGCCCCACCACCTGGGGCTCCATCACGTGCCCTCCCCCGGGATTCATCCCTTCCAGGGCCCCGTGGACCTTCGCTCCGAATTCATAGACACAACCTCAAGGCCGGGATGGCCCACATAGATCCCGCCCGCATGGTCACATGGGACCTAAATGCTCTCGAGGCCCAGGCAGGGACGTGGCCTAGGGCTGTCTGCTGCCCAGCTCCAGCAACACGGGGAGCCCGGGAGGGCCCGGCGTCACCCGGGGCCCCTGCAGCTGCTGGGGGCTCCCACCCAGGGCCCCCGGCCTCACCTGATTTCCCCTTGTGGTTCTGACCCAGATGGACACCCTGTCGAAGAGATTCCGGGGTGAGCTCATGGTTGGCTGCAGGACATCCAAACACGGTGGGAGGTGGTGGCCGCTGTGGGCCTTTGGCTGTGTTCCCAGCATGCAGAGGATGGGTGCAGAGGACAGGCCATGCTGGGGGCAGAAACCACAGGGCAGAAAGGGGTATAAGGATGGCAGGCCACCGGCGAGATCCCCACCGTGGGGGAGTGGCGCTACTGCTGCTGGGCCTGGGGCTGAGCCTGGTCTCTGCACAGGAGCTCAACCCCCGAGCCATCGTGCAGAGAACTATGACATGGCCACGGTGGGTCTGCGGTCCGGAGTCTGGGCCTTTCCCCGGGCCGGGCCGCAGGCCCCCTGTCCTCCCTCGGTCTGCGGTCTTTGACCTGGGAGGAGGGCATGGCTCCTGGAAGGGTTTGCTTCTCCTCCCCCAGCTGTGATGGCGGCAGGGTCCCTGGAAGGGAAGAGGGGTCCCTGGGCAGGCAGAGGGGCTCCCTGAGAGGAGAGAAGTGTCCTTGAGAAGAGAGAAGGGGCTCCCAGGAGGGCAGGGAGGGGAGGACCCAGGCTGGCAGCCATACACTCAGGGGTCCGGCCCCAGGAAGGAGGCTCCAGGAAGTCCTGGGCTGCCCCCGAGGCTCCTTGCCCATCAGGGTCCTGTCTGTGGGTTTCAGGGCTCTGGTATTTGGTGTGCATGGCCTCGGACGACATGAAGTGGATCGAGGAAAACGGGGACCTGAGGGTCTTCATACGGAAATTCAAAGCTTGAAAGACAGCGGACTGAGGTTCTGTTTCCGGTTCATGTGCATGCCGCCTGTCCCGGCCGGGACTGGGGAGGCCGGGTGTCCCGCCACCTGCACCCTGGAGAGCGGGAGGGCAGGGCTGCAGGCGGGGTCGGGCTCGAGATGGGGTCGGCTGCCTGGCATCACTCAGCTGGTCTCAGGGTGCACGGGGAGTGCGTGCAGGCGCCGTGGTCTGCGAGAAGACGGAGAAGGATGGGGCGTACACAGTCAGCTGTAAGTGCAAGAGGGTCCTCCCCGCCTGGTGCCGGCGCACTCCCATCCCTTGGGGCCCTGGCCTTCTGCTGGTGAGCTCTGACCTCGGGGATTCCATGGGGCCCTGTAACAGCTTGCCCGTGACGTGAGAGCCCCGACCTGGCCCGCCACCCTCGGGAAGGCCCCCGCCCCTGCCCCGGCCCTGGGGAGGCAGGTGTGCCAGAGTGGGGCTCAGGGGAGGGGGCCTGCACTGCTCCACCGACAACATCCAGAGACCTCTGCCAGGGGGGCACCGCTCCTCCCACCCGCCCAGCACCCACGGCCACACAGCACACCCAGTGCGGAACCCACGGGGCCAGCGGGAGCCCCTCTGAGCTAAGTCTGCACACAGATGAGGGTGACAACAGGGTACTCCTGTCAGAGACTGACTGTGAGTTGTGTGTCACCTTCCATCTCCGGAACATCAGGAACAGGACAGAGACCAACGTGCTGGCACTCTACAGTCTCGCCCCCGACTCCGCCTGTCGGCTAGGAGAGACTGGCCCCATCCTCCACAGACACGTCCTATCCTGGGGGGCTCTGGCCACACACCGAGCCCCCACCTGCTGGTCTAGCCACGGTCAAGTCACATCACGGTGGGTGGGGGACCCTCCACCAGGCACAGCCCCCGTCTCTACTCAGGGCACCCCCCTTCAGCGTCGGCACTGCCCACGTCCCCCTGAGACCTCCTCTGTGCACCCACGTCCCGAGCGAGCAGTGAGGGACCCCCACCCCCGCTGCTCTGTCCTCAGGACAGGTGCCGGACCCGAGTCCCAGCTTCATGAACAGATTTGAGAAAGTCCAGACTGGGCCCAAAGGGCGACATCAGCCTGAGCAGCCAAAGTAGGGCCCGCCGCCTTCTGCACTGGCAGCCTCGGGCTGGGAGGGCCTGGGGCAGGGGTGTTCAGGGAGCCCCAGGGTCTCAGGGCTGGGGGGATGGGGACCCCAATGAGGCCCCGTCTGCGAGCCCAGCTCTGTCTTCCCAGATACCTGTTTCTAATACAAGAAGTAGAGGAACCCACCCAGGCCTTTCTGTGTGTGAGTTTCGTGAGGGGCTGGCGGGGGAGCAGGGCTCAGTGGGAGGAAGCTGGGTGCAGGTCTGGGGCCACTTCTGCAAACCCAGCCCTCCCCCTGCCCTAGTAACCGGAGCCTTCCGGGGTGGGAGCATGGGAGCACACGTGTCCGTGTCCTGGGGCCACTGTAGCAACTGGCCATGGCCTTGGGGTTGTATCGAGACAGAATTCCCTCCTCCCAGCTCTGGAGGCCAAAGCCGGGGGTCAAGGTCGGGTGGGGCAGTGCATCTCGGGCCTCTGCCGGCCTCTCCACTGTCTGCGTCTCTCTTCTTCCTCCTCTTATAAGGACGCTTGTCCCTGCATTTAGAGCTCACTGCATAATCCAAGATGATCTCATTTCAAGATTCTCACTTTTTTAAAAAGATCGTATTTATTTATTTGAGAGACAGAGTACAAGCACAGGGAGCGGCAGGCAGAGGGGGAAGCAGGCTCTCAGCCGATCAGGGCGCCCGATGCGGGGTTCGTCCCAGAACCCCGAGATCATGACCTGAGCCAAAGGCAGAGGCTTAACCCACTGAGCCACCCAGGTGCCCCTCCATATTCTCACTTTAATTACATCTACAAAGACCCTTATTTCCAAATAAGGTCACACCACAGGTTCTAAAGGTGGGGACTGGAATGTGCATGTAACTGGGGGAGGTGCCCATTCAGCCCCCAGTTTCCTTTTCTGAGCTGTCCTCAGGGGCCAGCCGTGTCCCAGTGAGGCTTGCCCCCACCCATACCTCCCAGGGACCGGCCCTCCACAGTCCCCTCATCTGAGAGGTGAGGACCCTACGGCGCCTCCAGGAGGGGCGTGAGGTGGACGGCGGTGACCGTCACCCCTTGGAGGCGATCAGCTCATCAGCTGGGACACGGGACCCCTGCCGCATCCCATGTTTAAGGGTACATGGAGAGTTCCCACTAGTCCACGGTTCACCCATTCGTGGACAAGAAGAGCTTGTCCCTTGGATGTTGATTCCCAAAATATGGAAACAAGCCCACGAACACCTGTAGGCAAACGCCCGCAGCAGCCGCGCTCACGGCCTCCCGCCTGGAGACCCCCGGCCCCGCCCCCCGCAGGAGACCGGCGGAACACAGCAGTCCCGGCGCCTCGGGACATGGCTCGGCGTGAACAGGAAGGAGCTGGAGGGTCTCGAGGCGGTGGTGTCCGGTGACAGCGGCCAGCCCCAGAAGGCGACACTTCCAGACTGTGTTGGCACAGAAACGGAGCCACTCTGTGGCTTCCAGGGCTTCAGGGTGGGGAGGGGTGCGGCCTGAAGGGTCCCGGCGCATCTGGACTCTGCCGGAGGGCGTGGGAGCCTGCTGGCCCCGGGAACGGCACGGCCTCGCAGACGCACACTCGCACTCACCCGCAAGGCACACCAACAGGCTGCATGGGGTGGGGGTGAGGGTGACGCCAGGGCCCGTGTCGGGGGCGGGGCGGCGGGTAGGACGGGGGCATCGGGAGGACAGGTGATGGTCACCAGGGGTCTCCTGACGCTGTTCTCACAGTTGCGTGTGAGTCCACAGTTATCTCAAAATAAAAGGTTAAAAAGAGAAAATGTGTGTCCTTCCTTCTAAGTCAACCCCCAAAATGCTAGCAGGTTCCCCCGCCCATCGTCTCCCCCTCCCCAGGCCCCACCCAGACCCCACCACCATCGCTGCCCCCTCGCGTCCCACCGGGGATTCCCCCTACTCCCTCACAGCCACTAGGAACAGGGACCGAACTCTGCACACCGGCTCTGTAGCCGCTTCTCCGGCTGGCGGGCAGGGCGAGGAGGGGGCTGTCCTGGCCCCTGGGCACCCCCAGTCTGAAGAGCAGCTGGCCCTGGCCACCCTCCGCAGGGGAGCACAGCCGGAGATCTCCCCACAGCCCACCGTTCCAGAAACCTCCAGGACGGATTATGGGCTGGACGGCCCTGGCTGGGGTCAGCAGCCAGATTCAAAGCCACAAATCTCGGCGTGGGGGGCTCCACCCACAGCCCTTCTCCCAGGGTGCGGCGGGGAACAGCGTCTGCTCATAAGCAGAGTCGGGTTGCTGTAGGACCAGGGGTCCAGGCACTCCGGGCCATGGAGAGGCTCGGACAGAGCATGTCCGTCAGGACGGGCAGGAGCTGGGCCGCACCTCGCACCCCCGCACCCCCGTGGCCCACCGACCTCCAGCTCCTGCACCTCAGTCCAGGCAGCTGGGCCGTGGCAAGGGACAGGTGGGAAGCTGCCCCCGGGCAGGGCCCGTGGGTACGGGGAGTCGGCATTTGGGGACAGAACGGGGGCTTCCCAGCAGAGAGCAGAGCTTGGAGGGACCCCAGGCCCTGCTGACTAAGCCGGGCTCTGGGGCTCAGCTCGCTCCTACGCGGCACCCAACCCCAGAGACACTCCAGGTGGACAAGGGGGCCGAGGCAGGGTCAGGGACGCCGGGCCACGGTCTCGGGGTCACCGGGCAAAGCAGGACTTGCGGGGCACGAGGGACCCGCCAAGAGACGTTGCCACTGGCCTTGTGGCCGCCGAGGGCCGCCCTCGGGGAGTGAGCGGGACCCAGCGTGAGTCTGGCAGGATCGAAGTCCAACAAGATGCAGGAGATTGAGTGGAAAGTCACCCAGTCGGCCTCCCCAGAAGCCAGTGTGATCCCGGCGGGGAAGTGCTTTTCGGTGTTACGACCGGAAAGTTCTTATTCCAGAGGGAGACCAGCACCCGCCGCACTGGGCCCTGTCCCGTCCCTAGGGGACCGGCTGCCGTGCCCTCGGCCCAGGGGGAAAGGAGGCAGGGATCGGGGGTGGGGCGGCGCGCCAGTGCCGCAGGACATGCCCCCCCACCGACCCCACGGCGACATGAATCCCTGAGGGACACGACTGCCAGCCCCGTGTGAGCCTGGGAAGCCCCAGGGCAGGGCCATCTCTGCAGTCCTTCTCCCTCAAAACAGAGGGGTCCAAGTGTATGGCCCTGGTGGACCGGGGGGAGACGGAAGGAAGGGCTGCTGCCCCCTCCCCGCCCTCGGACGGGGCCGGGCGGACAGTCTCCCGGCCATGTAACTGTCTTCTTTCACCTTTCATCGCCCTCCCCTCCAGCGGCTTTCCAGAAGACGGCGTCCTTCTCTCCCTGCCTTAGATGAGAGGAGCAAGAGGGTGGCCCCCTTGCGGGTTTTATCCAGGTCACTGGCGCGTATAAGGAGGATTCCTACGTCCCCAGAGGCCAGGAAGGGACGGAGCCCCTGGCAGAGGGACCCTACTCCTCACCTGGGCGAGTCTGAACACAGAGGAGACACCAAGCCGGGCTGGCTGCCCATCAACCCTCAGTCCTTGCCTTTCCAGGCACCGAGCCCAGGGTGAGGGGGGCCCACGCCACGGAGCGGGACCGTGGAAGTGGAGGCCGGCCGCACCAACGTCCGTCGTCGGCTCCCCGCAGCGCTGCTGTGTCTGAACGTGGGGCACTCCCCAGCGGGTGCTGCCTACTAGAAAGAGGGCCAAGGAGGAAGGGCCTGGCCTCAGACGTCATACGTCAATACATGTGTGACCGGGAAAAAGATTTTGGAACAAGTGACACCAAGGCAAGAGGTACGGCAAGGTCCCTAACCCCATGTGCTGAGTAAAGCAGCAGCCAGTTCTGTCCACTGATTCAGGCATGTGGCACTGGGTGGTCGTGTGGGAGACAGGAGGGGGTGGGCAGGGACAGCTCCCCCAAACAGAGGTCCCCATCCTGTACCTACCAGTGTCATGTCACCTCAGGCCTGACACCATCCCTGCACTGTGCAGGCAGATCCTGCCCTGCCTGTAGGGCCCGGACGGCTCAAGGGCACGTCCAAGACCCCATGGGCACCTGCCGCTCAGGCCAGGCCTCCTCAAGCCGCCTCACAGCGGCAACACCAGACAGCACCTTTGCCTTGTGCACACCCATGTGCCATGTGCCTGCCTTGTGGGCCTTGTAAAGCCAGCCGGATCCTGGAATTTTTCAGTTATCCCCAAGGAAGGATCCCCACCTCCATCGAGCCAGGGGCACGACGTGCGGCAGTCCGGGAGGAACGGGGCACGGCTGAGCACGTCGGGCGGGACAGAGCAAACGCTGGGCCCTGCAGACCTGGGCCAGGACGTCACACACGCGGGCCGTTGCCTCACCCTCCCTGTCCCTTGGCCCTTGGATGACTCTGCCACCTCACCCAGGACAATGGGGCTCACAGGGGCTTTGGGGGTCCCCCATCTACAGGGCGTGGCCTGGAAGGGTCCAGGGGAGGAGCCCTGCCCCCTTACATCTCTGCCACTGTTACAGGATTCTGTTCTCGGTGCCCGCGCCGGCTGGAGGAAGGCAGAGCAGAGCAGACAGAGGGGGCGGGCAGCCGGGCAAGGTCAGTTGAGCGGTGGTAGAGCTCCCGAAGACGGAGGGGACCTGGGAGGGCTGCCGTCTGGCATTCAGGGGTTCTGATCAGCTCTTTCCAGGAACGGTCTTCAGCCGTCTGAGAGTGGCCCCCGTGGACTGGCCGCTGAGGTGCGCCCCTCGGGGCTCTGACCATACCCGTTCCCCGGCGGGTTTTGTTCCACGGCCTCGGCGTGTGACAGGGACCAGGGCTTTACGGGTCATTGTTGTGTTTCAGGACGTTTTGCAAAAGTCACACCCGCAAAGGCTGCTGGACAGGACGCGCTCGTGGTCTCGCCTCGGCTATCCCGGCTTCCTGTTTCCTTGTTGGGGACCCTGGCCCTGACGCCCTCAGCGTCCCATGGACTGCGAACACATCACCCCTGTCCTGCCCCTCTACCCGGGAGGCCATGGACCCGTGTCGGACTCCAGCGGAAGCATCGCGGACAGGCCTCCCAGGCAGTACCCACGGGGGGCGCCACCGTGGCTGAACTCCCCGTCCAGAGCCGACTGAGCCTTCTGGTGGGGAGTGAGGCCAAGGAGAGGGCCGGGGTGGGGAGGGTCCCAGCAGGGTCAGGGAGGTGGAGAGGGACCGGAGGTGGGAGGTCGCAGTGCATGTGACCGGGCCATCTGGGGCTGCTGGCAGACGGGCCCATCTCGGGTGCCGGCCAGCACTGGGTGCGGCCAGGGTCATCCCAGGGATGAGGGCTTCTCCGTGCTCGTCCATGTCTTTGGAGGCCAAGGCTGAGGCCTTGATGAGGAAAAGCTCAGAGGAGCGGCTGGAGTCTGGCCCCTGTACTCACAGCCCAGCCAGCCGCGCCTGCCTCGACGAAATCCGAAAGTGAGAACAGGACAGACGTCCTGGGGGACGTGGCACCGACACGCGGGCCAGATCTTTCATCTGGGGGAGAACGCCGTACCCTGCTCCCCTGAGGCTCTCCGAGGCAGTTCCGTGACTCTGGTCCCGCAGCGGCGCCCCACCCCCCATCGCAGGGAGCTCTGTGTCGCTTTTCTTCCCTGTTTCGCGTCTGATCAGGACGTCTCTCCGACAGGACATCTCCGACCCCCCGCGGCCCCCAGGGGCTCGAGCAGACCCTGACCTCCGCCTCCTGTTACTTCTGTCACATTGTGTCCCACCGCTGCATCACAACCACCGTCCGTTCATAACTGGATCCCGTCCCCCGCCTCTGGGCGCCTTTCTCCCTGGCAAGCCCCCGAGGAGGTGTCCACGCCGGCCAGCGCTCTGCCTCGCTCCCGGCTATGGGGCCCGTCCACTCAGGCGCACGCGGCTCTCCCTCTGTCGCTCGGCAGAACTCCTCGTTTCAGCCTTAACTCCCCACACTGGGGGTGCCTGGGGGGCTCTGTCACTTGAGCCACCGACTCGGGCTCAGGTCGTGATCTCAAGGTCGTTGGGCCCGTCTCGGGCTCCACGCTCTGCCCCTCCCCCCGCACACACTCTCTCTCTAATAGATAAACGACTCCTTCAAAAACCTATGCCACACTCGCTGCCTCTGCTCTTCTGGGGCCGAGGGTCTGGGGTGCCCTGCTCCGCCCGGGTAAACACTCCGGGGCCAGGCCCAAGGGTGCGTACAGCCCCACGCCCCCGCAAGGACTCCAAGCAGCTCCGGCCCCCGCGTCCCGTCACTGCCCCCTCCATCCTCGGGGGTCGCCCGGGACCGTCTCCCGGGTGAGAGATGAGAGCTGGCTGTCTGCCCTCGCCCGGTCTCCCAGCAGGTGGGAGGCGTGTCTGTGCGCTCTCCTCCCCCTCCGGGGGCTCCCCGTTCAGATTCGTTGCCCTCTTTCTGTTTGTGGGTTTTCTCCTTGTTGATTCTTAATTCTCTACTTTGGATACGGATCCGATTTTGCTCCCTGGTCTGCAGACCCCCGCCCCCGTCTGTGACCTGCCTCTTACCGTGCTGATTCCATCGCGTCCTTCCAAAACACACGCACCTCTCGTCTGTCTGGCTGTCCTGGTCCACGAACCTGGTGTGCTCAGGGCTGTCTCTGTCCTCCTGTCCCTCCTGGCTCTTACAGCAGGCAGCCTGGCTCTCAGGTGTCGGACACTGGCCCACACTCTGCCACCGCTCTGCGACCTTGGGCACGGTTCTTGACTTCCCCGTGCCTTGTCTGCTTGCTGCGGACAAGGACCCCGCACCATCAGGTCATCGTGACAAGGATCACAGAGGCGGCCCTGGACCGAGCATCCCCCCCACCACCGGGCAGACAGCATTGGCACGGGGAGCCATGTCTCCTGGCCGTCACTGCAGTCTCAGCCGCTGCCAGGAGGCTGGCACACAGACCCCCAATTAAACGATCGATTGTGGAGTCTGAGCTCTGAGCCAGGATCGGATCCGTGGGCTCACCCTCCCTCAAGGTCAGGGACATATAGGGGCGGAAGGCTCTGGATCCGGGAGAGGCTGCTCCGCGTTGTTTTTAAAGGCTGACCTTTCAAAACCAGTATCCCCTCAGTGCCAGAAGCACCTAACAGAGCCGGATTTGGACCCAAAGTGTGACCTTGGCCACGCCTACAGAGAAAGGCAGCCTCTGGGAGGCAGGGAAAGCCCACGGGGTCAGACCGCTTTCAGGACCCTCGGCCCCCGAGACCCAGGCCCACCCGCGGCCTCTCCATCACTTGCTTCCCGAGCTCTACCTGCAGTTTTGTAGGGAGCGTGGAGCTCAGTGTTCCAGAATGAACAAGGCATGTGGGGAGCCCGGTGCTGGGGGCTCCAGGCTAAAGACAAGCGTCCTGGGGTAGTGACCCTGCATGGCAGGGTCAGGGGTCAAGGCCGTGACACAGAGTAAAGTGTGGGCAGAGGCATCAACACTGGCCATCTACCACCCCCAAACCTAAGCCCCAGAGGCACAAGCACAGCCTCCTTGCCCTCCGCTTCTCCAGCCCCAAGTGCATCACAGGCCCCGGAAGGTAACGGAGAGGTCTGGTGAGTATGGGTGGGTGGTCTCACACGTGGCATCACACCCCACACACCCCCGGCATGGAAGGCCGCCTCGCGGTTTCCAGGCTGACGCCCAGCTGACAGGTGCAGCCAGAGCTGGGCCCAGAAGGGAAAGACAAATGACGGACACGGAACACCATGTGGGAGGGTCCCTCGGAATCGGGACCATCACTGGCCTTTGGGGGTGAAGGACAGGAAGGAGGTCGGAGCTCAAGCCCCTGGGACAGGATCGCCAGACGCCGCATAGCACAGGGTGCACCTGCGTAGGAACACGGTTTGTGGTGCGTCAGGAGCTACGCTCTAACTGGGTTTCTACACGGCCTCGGGCAGGGGTGAACCCAGCGAGGCGCCCAGAGAAGGGGGGGTCGGCCGGGCCCTCCCGCACCCACCCCGTCCACAGCTCCCGTCTGCTGCTGCCCTCGGCCCACTCGCCTCCAGCCCAGGGGCAGGACACAGAGCTCCGGCTCTCGTGAGCGGCCCCATGATGGGCCGTCAGGCCTAGGGATTCCGTCATCTCGAGGGGCTTCCACCCCTCAAGAGCCGGTGTGGGGACGGCCCCACAACACTCAGGCATCTTCCAAAGTCCGTGCGGCTGCAGGCTCTTTCCCGCCAGCACCACTGAGGCCGTGATGGGCGGCTGCCCCCGACAGGGTGTTGCCGGGAAACCCTGGAGGGAAGGGGGCTCTCAGAGGACCAGTTCCCGGCTGTACCACTCAGAACCCCTCGGCCTGACATGAGGCTGTCCCTCATGACTGTCCCCAGGTGGACTGAATCTGGGGACATCCGCCTCCCGGCAGGAGGACGGAGCGGGGCAGGCTCAGGGTTCATGGGCCTGCAAGAGGCTCCTGCCGCCGCAGCCCCACATCCCAGGAGCCGCCCGAGCTGCGGTGGGGGGAGGGGCCTGGCTCTCACCTGCGCTGTCCTGGACATTATTCTGTTCCGTTCTTGCTCCAGAAGCCCAGACGTGGCACTCCAGTCACTTCCCAAGGGTGCCCTGAAACTCAGAGCCCCACAGGGGGCTTGCCCAGGGCTCCCCGCTGGGCAGGGGCCACACTGGAGGTCCGTCTCTCATGGGACATGATGCTGGGACCCAGGGCGGGGCCAACAGATCCAGCAGTGCCAAGCACCTGCCAGTCCCACACGCACACCGATGCTGACAAGGTCCCTTCCGTTCGGGGCACCTGCAGCAGAACGCCTGCTTCCCCGACCCCAGCTGTCCAGGTGTGAGGACAGCAGCTCTGTACCATCCTTGGGCCTCCTGCTCCCACACCCTCGGCCAATCCCCCAGCAGGAATCCAACTCCTCAAAACACAACCCTGGCCCCCGCCTGCTCCGGGGCTCCCCTGTGCCAGCCGGACCCTCCTGCCGCTGAGATTCTCCTAGGGCCCCCTGGCTGGTCATCGTGTCCTCTCCGCCCACCGGCTACAATGTCCCAGTTAAGATGGGAGTCTGTGTCCTGCTTCCGGTAACACGGGGTGGCGGCCATGGGACCAGCCCTACGGCACGCACAGAGGTGACTAGTCTGGGTAGGACACCAACAACCCCCTAAACGCATGGGACCACGTCGGAAGAAGAGACAGCACTGAAGAGATGCGTGTATTTTTCCTTCTTTACTTCTCTTTTTCTCTTTAACAGCTCTCTGCATGAGCACAGGCCCCACTCGGCTGCGGCAGGGTGGCCAACATACGGACAGAAACCCCCGATCTTCCTGGCTTCAAGAACCCAAGAACCAAGCTGGAGGCAGCCCGAGCCCCAAGCACAGACAGGGGCACCCTGGGCAGGAGGGCAAGCTCCGAACCCACGCGTGCGCCTCCATCACCTCTCTGCGTGCCCGGGACAGACTGTGCAGCCAGCGGGCCTGGGAGGAAGGAAGGGACATTTCTGTCCCAGCAAACACACCATGTTCCGGGTCTGGATCCAGCCAAGGACATGACCCACTGAAAACTCCGGAGAGGAATTAGATAGGATGCAGGCTCTCGATCACGCCATTCAGGGTGTCCTGGACACACTCCGAGACCAGCAAACACGCGAAGGGCGAGCCCGTGCTGAGAGGGCAGGTGCCGGAGTCGCAGGACCGGACACGTAAGCAGCTGTGGCAAAGATTCGTGGTCAAGGACGTAACGGACAAACATGCTCATAAGGAATGGAAACTAGGGACAGCTCGGGGACATAACCGCTCTGAGAGGAAACAGAAATCCCGGGGCTCACCGTACACACATCAGATTAAACACTTCCTGGACGGTCTTGGGGGCCACGTGGAGACGGAGAAGTCGGTGACCTTGAGGACAGATCGGGAGAAACTGTCCAATCTCAAAACCAAAGAGAACTGGGAGGTGGGGGGCGTGAGCAGCACATCCGCGATCGTGTGACGACAACAAGGGCCTAGTACTCCACTGCAGCTTAGAGACAGAGAAGGGAGGGATGTGGGGGACACGTTTAAAGGAATAATGGGTGGAACAAATCCCAGATTTGGCAGAAAACACGAATTGGTAGATTCTAGAACTCTAGAACCTTCCGGCCAAAACAGCACAAAGGAAAGCGCCCCCAGGTCACCCGCTAACAAGCACCTGTCCCGCCTGGCCCTTTAGGGACCCGGAACCATTGGGGAGCGGGGACTCCCCATGAGAAACAACGCAGGACACGGAACACGGACCTGCCTCAGCGAAGGCGGGAAGAGAAGCCAAACTCGAACCAGGACGCTAATCCTGTCCTTCACGCAAGGAGGCAAAGCGAGTGCTCGCTGGGCCGTGTGCCCTCTGCTCCCACCTCGCCGCGGGGGCAGGGGGACCTTGAACCTCATTCCGGCTGCACCGTCCTGGCCCCTGGGAGCTCACTGTGCCCGCCCTGCCCTCCCCCTGCCCTCGATCCTCCCCGCGCTGCCCCCCACTCTGCTTACAGGTCCCATTCTCAGGTGGACTGTCCCTTTCGACATGGACCCAGAAGGGCTCCCCGACTTCCTGTGTCTTCCTCGTATTGTCTCTGCTGTAGAACACAGGATCTGTGACACCCCCCCGCCAGTCGTCGCGTCCTGACGTGTCCAACCCCGAGCGGCGGGGATTCCCATGGGCACACACAGGCGCTCCGCAAATCTGGCCCAAACACAGGAAGAAGCATCTAGAGTTTGTGGAATTCACGAGGATTAAGGAAACCCGTAATCCCTCCAACACGTGTCTGTAAGGTTATCGCTGCGGACGTGAACCAAGGGCAGAAGATCTTGCCACCGAGGAGACGCGGGAGCTCAGGCTGCGCCCCCCTTGTGTGCACGGCGGGGCACCCGTCGGGGGACCGTCCGAGAGGGCGCCCACTGCCCGGGCTGGCTCTCGGGAGACCTCAGCTCCGCGGCAGAGCCAGCCCGGCCACCGCCGCCCGTGCAGGTCGCCCCCTTTACAGCGGTTTCTCTCTGACTGCCGAGGGGTCAGTCGTGCTGTGGCCGAGGCTCTGCCGCTGTTCCTGCTTCCCCCTCCTCCTCACGCCCCGGGCTGCCCCCAACACGTTCCCTCGGACTGGGCAGCTTAGAGCCCCCATCAAGGCCGGGAGTAGTGAGGGCTCCTTCAGAGGCCAGGGGGGAAGCCCCACCCCCGGCGTCTCGCAGCCCCTGCAGACACCGGCCGTCCTGGGCGGGTAACACCTCCCTCCCCGCCTGCTTCCCGCCACAGCCCATGTCCCGGCGTCCCTCTCCCTGCACAGACACCTGCCACGCTGCACTGAGGGCCCACCCGACCCCTGCATGACCTCATTTCATGACATCGGCAAAGGCTGCGTTCCCAAACCAGGTCACGTCCTGAGCTCCCAGGGCTTGGGACTAACACAAATCTCTGGGGGGATGCAGTTTGACCCCCAGCAACCTCCCAGACCGCTTGCATTCCTGACTCTATCACCTCCCAGAGAGCCCAGCTGCCATCACTAGGGATAAACACGCAGCTCATGGCAATGCTGGGAGAACAGCGGGTGGCGGCCATGGCGGACGAGCCAAGCTCGGGGGTCAGCGGTCCCCATGGAATCCTAATCCCGGGAGAGGCAGGCCGCCAGGAAATGGCTTCTCATCGTGGGACCTCCTCGGGGCTCCAGGGACGCGGGTGTCCTGAGCGCTGGAGCAGGACCCAGGCCCTGGGACTTCCTGCAACCCAGTCATGAAGGCTGGGCAGGGGCTCCCTAGGGAAAACGCTGCACAGCCCCTCCCAGTCCTTAGGTCTGGGCAGAGGGGACGGGATGGCGGCTGCAGGCCCGTGGGCTCTGGGAGCAGCAGGAGCACCCATCAGGGGTGCAGGAACAAAGTGATACACACGGGTTTAAACAAAACAGATCTCCCCTCTCCCAGCTGGGAGGCTAGAAGCCTGGAATGAGGGCGTGGCCTGGCTGCTCCCACTGAGGGTCCGTCCCTGGCCTGTCCCCACTCCTGGGGGTCCTGCCACCGTGGCAGCGAATCCCTAGTCCCCACTCAGCATCTCCTCGTGTGAATCTTGTGCCCCAAACCCCCATTCCTGAGGACAGCAGCCATCCTGGCTCAGGGCCCCGTTCCCAGCATGATGTCATCTAAACTCACATCTGTCACGACACTGGTTTCTAATAAGGTCACATTCTGAGGTCCTTGGGGTCCGGACTCCCACATACGTAGCTGGAGGGTCCCGATTCAGCCCCCGACAGGCTTCAGTCACTGTCCCTGGCCTGCGGGGACCTGCGGGGGCCTGCAGGGGCCTGGGTTCTCAACCCTGGGGGCTCCCTGCTCCCGGCCCCCGTTCACCAGCCATGTTCCAGCAACATGACAGGCACGGAGGGCACGCCAAGGTGACTCCAGCACCCTTTGGGCCCAATTCACCGACGCCCACACAGATAACAGCGACTGTCACTGTGGGCAAACTACACTTTCATTTAAAACACGGAAAGGGGCAGGTGGACAGAGGACACGCACCGGCCTCTCTCTGCAGGCAGGAAGGCAGGTGTGAGAAAGTCTCCCTCACTGCGTTCAAGACGGACACCGACAACAAATTCGACCTGGAGTGTAAGTGTGTGCGGACAATGGGCCCCCTGCAGGCACGGCCCACTCAGAGGTTTGTGGCAAGGACCCGGCAGCTCCGTGCCCGAGGGATGGGCTGGCATCAGGACTCTGTCCCCCAGCCCAGCTCACAGGGCACAGAGCCCGTTCCCCCACCCAGGTCCCCGAGGCTGGGCAGGATGCGGGGCCCGGCCCCAGGCACAGGAAGGGGAGAGGCTTCCCCCCACCCAGATGGGCCTGCGGTCACCCCACCGGGCAGCCCCCCATCTCCAGCCTGCCTCAGCCCCCGTGTCCTCTGCAGTCTGGGGACACAATGACCTCTACCTGCACAAGGTACAGCCCAGGGCTGCCTAATTCTCCACATAATCGACCGGCACGAAGATGCGACCAGCCTGGTGGTCCACCTGATGGGTACGCGAGGTCCCCTCCAGGGAACGGGGCGCCAGGGCCTCCCTCACAGGCAGGACTCCACTCCAGACAACCCATGGGGAGGTGGCCTGCTGTCCCCCCAGCAGCAGGACTAAACAGGTCTGGGGATGCCAGGGACCAGACCCCAGTGGAAGGCTCCAGCCCCAGCCGTGCTCCTGCTCGGCCTCGGCCACTGTGGCCCTGGGGATCCCCTCACACCCCCACACACTCGCCCACGCGGCCCTCTCGCCAGGATCCTCCCACAACCGCACAACCGGGCTCCACCTCCACGCTGCTCGGCAAGGGGAAGAAGGGACAGTCCCCTCCTCCGAGGTCATCCCAAGGGAAAGAAGGGTCTCTCCCTTCTCCCCACACCAGCCCCCATCTCCCACCAAGACACGGACTCCCCTCTCAGTCCAGAGCACTGCCCCTGGTCCGCCCCCAACAGCCTCTGATGCCCCCGGGCCTCTGCCCCCCACCCCACACGGCACCCGGCAGACCCCCCCATGTCCCCCGCAGTCCCGGACCCCAGCACGCAGCAGGACGTCCTGCAGACATTCCAGTCCGTCTGTGACGACCTTGGCCTGCACGAGGACCAGACTGCGGTTCTGAACACGGACGGTGAGCCCCGCCGCTCTCCTGCACCCTCGGGTCCCCGTGGGTTGGCGGCCACCGGGCGGGCAGGGGCTCACTCCAGCTCACTGTGCCCCTCAGATCGCTGCCAGAGTTTCAGGTCCTAGGGCCGTCGGCCCTGCACAGGTGAGTGGTGCTGCTCTGGAGCTGTGCCCGCGGACTTCCCCACGGCCCCCCAAGCTACACAAAAGGGCCCAGGAGGCAGAGAGAGCCCCCACCCGGCCCTGGAGCTGCCTCTCAGAGCCCAGACCTGCCCCACCTCCCATGCTGTCCCTTCCCCAATCCCCACCGCCCAAGAAGCAGGGTCTCACTTACATGGGGACTCCGACCGCAGGTCCGGGAACCCTGCTCCGCTCCCCCCCTACCCCCCCACAAGCCCTCCAGGGACTCCACCAAGGACACCCGCCTGCGCTTCCGTGTGCGGCCCTGGCCAGCCCCATCCTGCTCCCTGCTCTCCATCTGCCCCAGCCACACGCTCCACCCAGCCCCATGGTGGGGCCCCCCTCCCCTTGCACAATAAAAGACGTTCCTTTCAAAAGATGACTGCCGGGTTGGTCAAAATTGTCCAGGGGTCCTTTCTTCTGGGGCTGCAGAAACAAAGGAAAAGACGAACCATCTCCCCCAATCCGAGCACGTGGGCAGAAGCAGCCAGAGCCCTCCCCAAACCTGCGTGCTCACAGAACTCAGGCACAGACTGTTGCCAAGTGACGAGGAATGCGGTCATTACCGTCTCACCCTCCCAAGTGTGTGAACGTGCATCCGTTAGGACTCTTGGCTTCAAATGACAGAAAACCTTACACGCACACTTTGGCGGTACATGGACTGTGTTGGCTCTTACGCGTGAAAGGTGCTGAGGCAGAGCTGCCCGCAGGCATGGCTGTATCCAGGAGCAGAAGAGCCATCTCTCTCTGTCTCTTGCCTCTTTTCTTTCTTTCCTTGTTGGCTCCATTCTCTGGCTGCCCATACGGCTGCCAGCAGCCACAGACGACCTCCCCCTTCCTCAAGATAACAGCGTAATGCACTCATACTTCCTCCAAAGTCCCTGCAGAGGCCTCTGCACGCCGGCCTGTGGGCCCGCCCAGGTCCTCACCCAGCCTGTGCTCATCTGCAAATGGAGAGAGGCAATGCCCTCGTGCTTCTTGGCGGCCAGGCCTGAGTCAGGTGTCCTCCCAAGAGCCAGGACAGTGGCGGCTTCACCCAAAGCCCAGGGTCTAAGGAGAGAGGGTGGGCCTCATGAGGACGTGCTTCGCGGGTGGGGGGGTGGAGGCACAGGTCCCACTTGGGTCCACAGCCCAAGCTGCAACCTCTATCCCGTGCCTCCTCCCAGTGACGTGGGTGCATCTCGATCACCTTAACACCCTGACCCCCCCGCCGGGCCCTGGTCACAGTGCCTGCTTCAGGTCTGACAGGTGGGAGATGGGGGTCCCCCTCATCATCGGGGAGGGGAGAGACCCAGAGGACACCCCCGTGAGTGAGAATGAGGGCAAGCTCCCACGTCTGCCCTCTTGGTGGGCAACCTGCGGTTGGTCAAAGTGCCCAAAGGAGGGCTCCAGTCCGGCAGGAGGCAAGGGCACCCCACCCGCTGGGACGTCGATACCCCGGGGAGCACACGGCAAAGGCTTCCGGTTGCCCTTCCCACGGGGGCTCCCAGGGGCCAGGCCGCCAGGATGAGCCATCCCAGTGCTCCCTCCGCCCTGCAGCTCTGACAAAGTCCTCCCAGCGGGCTCTGCCTCGGGTCCACACCGCAGGCCCCTCCCACAGCCAGCAACGCACACAGACTACAAGGACACACTTCACAAAGAAAAAGTTCAAACACCCGATAAAATCATCGCACGCACTTCCGCTCGCTCGCAGAGAGATGCTAACGACAGCAAGAAGGCTCCTCATGTCCCCGCGGCTCGGCGAGCATCAGGGACGCCCCCCCACTGTCTGCAGCACCGGGAATGGGGCCGCTACGGGGCTGGACACAGATGCGTTTTTCGAGCCGGAAGCCCCCTCGAAAGGAGAAACGGTCCTACAGAACGGCCTCCACTTAGAGAAGCCAAAGTGAGTCCAACGCGCTCCCCATCGCTTGAGAAGCTCCGGCTAACGAAGACCAGGCCAGGAGGGAGAGGACGGTCCGCAGCGAGACGAGGCCAGGACGTCTCGGAGACAGGCCAAGACCGAAAGACAGCCCCGCACGGCCCGTCCGGAGGGCGAGTGGCCCAGGGGAGCTCAGGGAGGAGTGCAGCCCCACGGGGTGGGAGGAGGGTCCCGGCGGGCAGCAGACACCGGGGCAGCAAGGACGCAGACGCTAGGAAGTTCTCACAAGACAAACGTGAAACGAAATCAAAGATGAGATGGGGCCGTGCTCGGCATTAATGATGTTTTCTACCGTTTGTCACGAACAAGACGCCGCGAGCTGTGACCATAGCACCCAAAAGAGGACACACGAGGCTGAGGCCTCTCCCCAACCCAGGCGAAGGCCGAGGCCTGAGAGGACAGGTGGACCCACACACCGGGTCCAGGAACGTCAGCAAACAAGCATCGGGGACGGTGGGACGGACGTCCAGCCCAGGGTGTCCACACTCTCTCCTCCCTTGAGGACCCACAGCAGACACACCTGTCTGTACGGGGCCAAGGCTACCCACACGCCCCCACAGGATGCCAGGCCAAGCACAGATTGGACCACAGGGGGAGGGGAGGCCGCACACAGCCCTGAATCATGCCAGCAATCCAGAGTGGGGGCACTGGGGGGTGAGGCTCATTCCTAAGGACACGGCCAAGAAGAATGAAGGGCGTTGTGCCCGGGGAGCCGGAATCTGGGAAGGGCTGGGGTGACCCATGACAGTCACAGAGACCCTGGGGACTGCGGGTGACTCATTGATCCACAGCTTGGGGAAAAGCACCCCAGCTGTGGGTCCAGGGACAGCATCCTTGGCGGGAAAGGGTGAACAGGGTAGGCAGTTCCCCTGGGTCCTTGAGAAGATTCTGGAAGGTGAGGGGGTGGTTGGTCCATGGTCTGAACTGGGACAAGCGCCTGGCCAGCCCACCACCAATGACACCCCACCCTGCTGCCTTGCTTGTGGTCCTGAATCCCCTTCCATGGGTCACAGCCTCCCCCACACCAGGAGCCGGCTTGGAAGGGCCCCTGCCTCTGTTTCCCTACACATCCCACGGCTGCCCATCTGCCAGTCAGCCCAGCCGCCGGAGCGCCTGCTGGCTTCCAGGGCAGGAACACGACTCGCTGGGCATGGGGCAGGACAAAGACAGCTAGTGTCCCCGGCAGAGCTCTGCCCAGCAGGGACAGGGCACCCACTATCGTTCTTCAAGGTGAAGACGTCGACACGCTCCCCAGTAGTGCTGAGAAGCTCAGCATGGACACTGACACCCCTGGGGAGCTCCCGGCATAGGACATACCCTCTGGACCGATGTCGCATGCCTGGCCGTCCGGACAGCCAGGACCCAGGGGTCCGCACAGGACTCAGGGCACCCCCGGGACCAGGGGCAACAGAAGCATTTATAACTGAGCACACCTTTCAGTGAGAAGACCATTTGCTCTTTGCCCACAAAGGGCTTCGTGACCCAGAACAGAAAGATTTTTCCCTGAAGTGAGGTGTGCCCCTAAGTGCCACCTGCCGGCTGGCCTGGGCCCTGGGCAAGTTTGGGGTGGAGGTGGGGACTGGGGCCAGTAGGCAAGGAGGGGGTGGGAACCAGGAGCCCCAGAGAGGGGCTACAGGGCACACGGGCTGGGCCTGGGCAGGTGCTCCCACCCCTGCGTGGGGGAGGCTGGGTGGTGGAGGCCACGGGCTCTGCGTTCACCAGGCGACCCCCGCCGCCCTGCCTCGCAGCTCCTCTGCCCAGCTCTGGAGGTCGGAAGTCGGAGATCGGTCTCACTGGACTGAGCCAGCGGCCAGCAGAGCCTCGCTCCCCCCAGGGGCTCTCGGGGAGGATCCAGGTTCTCACCTGCTTCCAGAGCGTCAATCCTATTCCCGGCCCCTTCTCCTGCTTCAAAGCCAGGAGCAGAGCCTCTTCAAACCCCTCCACCGGCAAATTCTTCCTTTTGGGTCAAATATCCCACTGCTTCTCCCCTCTAAAGACCCTTGCCGGGACGTTTACAGCCCAGCGGGTGATCCAGGAAACCCCCCACCAAGGATGCATAATGTACTCACATCTGCAAAGACAGCTGTTCCACGAGAGGCCACGTCCACGCGCGGACCTGCCCTCTCCGCGGTCCTCCCACAGTCACTGCCAGGCCAACGAGGCAGAGCCAGCACAGGTGCAGATGTGAGGAGACATGACCGGTGCATAGCCACGGGACGCCACGCTCGGCATGGCAACAGAACACCCGTCCCTCGGGGCACGGGGCACCCACACCGCAGCTTGCACCATGACCCACAAGCCTCAGCACAGGTCAGAGAAGAGAAATCACGCGAGATGGTCCCCTTTTCTCTTCTGCAGCTCAATTCATCCCGCGGACGATTAGTCATACCAAAATTAACGGAGAAAAAAATCAAGTCACACACATCCGACAGACCTCAGAGGTAGCATCTCTAAGGAACTCCAACAAATCAACAGCAAAAGGAAAACCACCCAATTTTTAAGAAAAAAAAAAAATAGTGAAGGGGAACAGGCGCTTCACCAAAGACGGCGTGTGGGCAAGTGGCCAAGACGTCCACGGAAAGGGGCCGGCGCCACCAGCCGTCAGAGACGCTAAGCCAAACCAAGGTGTCCTGCCGCTTCCCACCCACGAAACGGCTAAATTAAGAGCTGACTCATCCGCGGCGGCGCCAGCGTGAAGCAAGAAGTCTCCGGCGTGGCCCGTGGGGCTGCCGTGGGGCAGGGCTCCCTCCGGGAGTCTGGGGGGTTTGTACTGACACGGGAAGCACCGCAGCTCGTGCCCCGGCCACTCTGCTCCGAGACGTTTCAGTAGATCCTGGGGTTCCACCTGGCGCTTAGCGCGGCATGTCGCTTCAGCGTCTAGTACGAGTTTGTGCTCAGCACCTCAGGAAGCGGCATGACGCGTCACCGAGGGACCGCACGGCCACGAGCCCGGGGCCAGAAGGAACCCAAACGTCCACGGACAGCGGCGCAGACGGACGGCCCGCGGGACGGCCCCACACAGGACGCTGGAGGGGGAGAACCCAGCACAACCCCACGGGCCATGCGGGCCACAGCTGTGAGCAAGGACCCTGCAGCCTGCGGTGTTTATGACACCACACACACTCACGGACACACACAGATGCAGTCACACGGACTCACTCACACTCAGACACACACTCATGGACACACTCACAGGCACACGGACACACACACTCAGACACAAATTCACAGACACATACTCATGGACACATACAGACACAAGGACACAGAAACACAGACACAGACCCACGGGGACACACGGACACACACATTCACACACTCACAAGCACTCACACACACTCACACACTTAGACACTCACATGGACTGACACACATTCACACAGACACACACACTCAGACACACACTCATGGACAGACACACACATTCCCGCTGCTGGCGAGAGCACAAAATGCTGAGGGTCTGTGGCAAACAGCGGCAGGCTCCCGACAGAGGAGACCCAGGACCACGACGTGGTCCAGCAAGTCCCCTTCCGGGCGGAGCCCCACACACGCTGAAAGCCGGGACGCAGCTCTGCGCACACTCACGTGTGAGCAGCCGCAGAGATGACCCGATGCCCACGGACCGGGGCGCGGGTGACCACCACATGGTGTGGACCGTCAGCCGTAAGAAGGACATTCTGACACGTGCCATGACCCATGTGAGCTTTGGGCACGTTCTGCTGCTCGGTGAGATAAGGCCGCCCACGGAAGGCCCGAACCCGGAGGACTCCGTGTCTGTGCGGGCCCTAGCGGGGTCGTCGTCGCGGAGAGCGGCAGGGTGGGGGCCCGGGGTTGGGGGGGGCAGAGCTCCAGGCGGGGAGGAGCCGGGAGGAGGGAGAGCTCTGGAGCCGGAGGGTGGGGCCGGCCACACACCCCATCGAGTGCGCGCAACAGCCCGGCGCGTGCGCTAGCGACGCTTATGACGGCAGATCTTCTGTGACACAGATGCGACCATGACAAAAATAAACCCATTCGCTTAGAAGGTCACATGGGTGACTCTTGGAACGTAGCATTTCACCAAAAAGCCTGGGTATGAGAACGTGTGCTCCGTGCGACACCATTCCGACCCGTCCCGAAAACAAGGGCCAGGGACGCACTGTGGCGGGGGGACGCGCTCGCGGGATCCGGGGTAGGGTCCCCCCTGCAGGGGCACCCCATGGCGGGGCGGGCACGGGAAGGCCCGTGCCACCCGAGAGCTGCTTCCGCCCCAGGCCGGTGGCAGTGAGCGCTCACCATGGCAAGTTAACGTCCGGCCTGGCAGCGGGATCCGCCGCCGCACCCGGGGCACTGGCACCCTGCGGGTATGAACATGCTTCAAGGACCGAGCAGCGGCCGAGGTCACTCCGGGAGGACGGCCAGCAAGCACAGGGCACACACCCCCGACCCCAAGATGCCCCACTAGACGGGGCACAGCCGCCTGCAGACGTGAGCCCGAGCCCCCAGCGGGCAGGCGGGGGACCCCTGGCAGCCTGGGGTCCAGCACCGCAGGGCAGGTGAGTGAGGGGCGTCGGAGGGCTCTGGATTCCGCTCACCCAGAAGACGGGGTGCTGGGACAGCCCCAGGAGCCGAAAGCACAGGGCCACTGTGGGGACCACCTGTGGGAGAGCCACGGCCCGCCCCTGGCTGAGCCCCTGCCCCAGGCGTCAGCCCCCTGGGGGCCGCAGAGCCGGGCCGTGGCCCTCCGCCGCCAGCAGCTGCCCGAATTCTCGGTCCTGCTCGGGCACCCGTGACCTCCACGCAGCCTGGGAGGCAGATGACGCAGAGTGGACACATGGACACAAAGGGTGCAGCCAGCGCCCACGGCGGGCTGAGGTCACCCAGGCCCCTGGACAAGGATGAAGGCGCCAACCCCGTGCCTGCCACAGTGACGGAGAACGCAAGCACATGACCTGCTGGCCCCAGGCCGGAGGCCTCACCACCAGTCTGTCCCAGGAAGAGGCCACCGGGACGCCAGCTTTTGTTTTTAGAAAATTAGCCTCTCCGGAACCTTTGTTGACGTGCCAACCGCCACTGCCGCCCGGGCCCCAGGGGACGGTAACTGCGGCTGGGAGCCCGGCCAGGAAGGACCCTTCAGGGAGAGGCACTCACCATCGGATCCGCGACAAGGATGCCAGGCAGAGCGCGGGCCGACTGGGGCGCGGGCTCCACGTCTGGGCTGCCCCTGTGGCTGGTCTGAGACAGGGCGAGGTGCCCGCGACCTCCTCGAGGGGCCGCGGACAAAAGCGTGGCTGGGAGCCCACGTTCCAGAGCGCGCTAGCCTGACCAGGAGGCCTGCCGGGATGGATAAGGACGGGGACAGCCAGCTGAGCCCCAGAGCAGGCCGGGGACAGTGGCGGGGCCTGCCTTGTCACTGTTGCCCATGGCGTGTCCTCGAGTGACCTGCCCCCCTCATCTCCATGTCTATAAAAATAAGAGAGGATTCGGTGGGCCGATGCACTGACCCAGCACAGGGTAACAAGGTGGGTGGGCCTCCCGGGGGCCACCGTCGCTCACACACGCTTGGGGGTGACACAGCTGAACTGTGCTCCCGCCTCCCCGCCATCCAAGGCCAGAGAGCCAGGCCCCGGATAGCCGCGGCACTGAGCCCCGCCGAGGCTCTGAGGCAGAGACTGCCCCTTGCCTCTCCCGGGCTCGGTGGGGCCCGTGTCCCCGGCCTGTAGCTGCCACCCTGCACCTCCCGAACGTCCCCACCGGGCTCATCGCTCTGCGTCACACGTGAGCCTCATCTCCGCACCCGTCCCCAGTTCAGGGCCCACGGGGATCCAGGACCGTTCCAGGTCAAGCCTCACCTTAATTCCATCTGCAAAGACTCTTACTCCAGATAAGGTCCCGTTCTGAGGTCTGGATGGATCAGAATTTGGGGAGACCCCATCCAGCCCCATTCAGGAACAGCCGCGCACGCCCATGACTCTGCCAGGGGGACCAGTGCTCACCTGAATGGGGGCACAGGTGAGGGTCCCCAGCGCCCGCCGGTCGGAACACGGCCATTCCTGAGCAGGGGGGACCCCAGGAGTCACGGGCAGCACCTCGGCTCAGCCCGGGCCCCCCGCCTTTGTTCTTGGAGCTTCGCGTGTCTTGAAGCCCAGTGGGCGCCAAGCGGGCCTGCCCGTCCCCGCCAGGTCTCGGGGGACTGGGAGGAGCTGGGCAACCCCGGGCCACAGAGGGACACCTGGGCAGCCACTCCGAAGTTGGGGGTAAAGACCCCAAGGTCCCAGGGGTCCTAAAGGCAGCAGCCAGTATCGTGCAAGAACGGGTCCCCCCAAAATGCTTTCCAAATTGAAACACAGAACCCAAGACCCTGGCCTTCCAGACTCTCAGTTCAGCCAGCGTCTTGGACGCCTGACCCCATGCGCGTGGCCCTGCTCACCCCCACACCGCGCAGGAGGCAGGGGGCCTCTCCCTGAAGGAGTAGAATGCGACCATGTCCCTTTCTTGCCTTTACCCTCTGAGCAATGCCCCACCGCTCTGCTTCCACCACAAGCCCCTCTGCGAGGCACAGAGGGTCCCCCCGGCCCCTGCCCAGTCTCCAGTTCCCCCAGTTCTGGGCATCCTCAAGCTCACTCACCCCAAGTGACCCACACAGACTGCTGTCCACACACGTCCTCTCCCCCAGCCACAGCCAGCAAGGTCACAGGTGGCCGGGTGTCAGGACTGAGGTCACCCCCGAGGAGGCCCCTGCCAGCACCCCCCCCCAGGCAAGCAGTGAGACCGCAACCAGGCTGCAGGATTAAACCCTGGGACGCAGGCTGGCCACCACCGCAGCACCCCTCCCCGTGGCTTGCAGAGTCGGAACCAGCACGTGCCGCCCACGGCTGATCGCCACCGAAGTGCCCGGTGCCCCTGCCGAGTGCCATCGCCCACAAGCCGCTCCCCACCTCGCTCCACTTGGACTCATGGAGCCTCCTGCTGCTCCCGCACACGACCTCCCTGAGCCCGCACGCCCGCGGCGGCTGCCCCTGCACTTCTTCGTTCAGAACTAAGGGAAGACAGCGCCCACCACAGGAGGGGCTCCGACGACAGCCCGTGTACTCACAGGCATGGTTTAGGGCCCCTCTCGTGGCAGCACAGCAGGGGAGGCACCTGGAACTCCCGGGGGGGGGGGGGGGGGGGGGCCTGGGGGGGGGTGGCTGCTCTGGGGGGCGCAGGTTGCCGTGCCAGCTGTGAAACCTGAGTGCCAGACGCTCCCCAGCCTCCCGAGGACAGCCAACACCACGGTCCCACCCCTGGACTTCGGAGTGGAGAATGCTGGGGACCCAGGGGGCCTGTGGGCTCACATCTCTGTGGGGACATGCCTAGCAGAGCAGTGGCCATGTCCAGGGGCTTGGCTGGCTGTGCGAACTGGCCTTCTGAGGGCTTTGGACCCACTGACCTCCCTGCCCCACAGCATCCGAGTTCCTGCGAGTTCCCATCCTCACGACGACTGGTGTGGTCATTTTATTTCTAACATTCTGGGGTGCTGGGGGTAGGGAGTGTCGAGAATCTCGGTATAATTGCCACCTCTCTGGTTACCAGTGAGGTCGCACGCCCCTCGGTGCTTCAGGCTGTCGGATCGCCTCTTGGTCAAGTTGCAACTCAAGTCTTGCGCCCACTTCTCCATCAGCGCGTTCTTGTTGCTTTGGTGTATGCTCTTTACATATTCTGGAGAAGAGCCCTTGGCTGGTAACGGCGACAGTTCATCTTTGCCACCTGCGGCTGCATTTTCACCTGCTTGTCTTCAGTGAACGGGGCTCTCCCTCCCCCACAGTCCAGCTGAGTGGGCTTTCCGCCAAAGCCCGTCTCTGCTGGCTCTTTCTCGCCGAGCCCGTGGGGTGTGCTCTGCAGTCCTCCCCCGGTTCAGAGGCTTGGTCGTCTTTGCCGCTCATCCCAAGGGACCGTCCACCTGTGCGGGACACTCCGCCTCTTCCTACAGACCCTCTCTCCACCCACAACCACGTCCCTACAGCTGCAGCGACAGGCAGCTTCGCACGGGACCCAGGGAAGGGAGATCCCGTGGGAGACGGGAACCGGAGTCCAGGGTCACTAGCAGCCCACCCTGCTGCGTCCCTCCTGGGGCCCGGCCCTCCCCTGGCGGGCCTCTCCCCGCCCTCCCACACTCTAGCGTCAGTCCCTTCCCTGAACTCCGCAGACGCCCCTCTGAGTGGGCCACCTGTTCCTACACGGACTCGTCTCCCGTCCTGCCGGAGGGGCGTCCCGCAGTAACAAAGAATCACAGACGGGGCAGACACAGCCAATTCTGAGGTCCCCCCTCCACGTGACAGGGCCGTACCTTCCTCCAGAGACTCCAGGGGGAGACTGGTGCTTCCGGCCCCTTCCAGCTCTGGGGCTGCCTGCGTGCCCTGGCTTGTGGCCGCACCCCCCACCTCTGCTCCGTGGGCCCCCCTAGTACTGGATTAAATCCACAAAGACTCAATCTCAAAGAAGGTCACATTCTGAGGTCCCGGGGACAGAAGGGCCACCCAGCTCTGGGGTGGGACACCACACAGTGCCCTGCCGGGGTTCAACTTTGTGCGGGTATCAGGCTCACACTCATCCTCGTCCCAAAGGGCATCCAGCGCCCAGTCTTAAAAATGCCGTCTCGTACCCCATTTCTCTGCAGGGCCCATACGAGGGAGGGCATGTGCTTCCTTCCGGCTTTGCTGGTTCCACACGGGCCTCATCACGAAACCTCTGCGGCGAGAACACAAATCTGCCAGAGCGAGTCCCACCAAACTGAGCGCCAGGCGCCGCGGCCCGTGCGGAGCACATGCCAGACCTCCCGCGGGCATCTGGCGAGGACGCAGCTGGTCCGGGGGAGAGCGCACACGGCCGCTGAGACTTCCAACCCAGGACCTGGTCTGTGGTTGACTCCGTTCATCTAGACGTCTCAGGACTAGCTGGTAGTTTTCCGGCCAGAAGGTCCGCCCGATTCTCTGTTGGATTTATTGCTGGTTACTTGATTTTTTTTTTTCTGAAATGCAAATAAAGTCTCTTCGGCCTCCCACCCACCAAGGACTGCTCACGCTCAAAGACGGTGCCTTTTGTGTACAGACCCTCAAGACCACTCGCCTCCCTGAACTCGCCAGCGTGACAAGCCTACCAGCGGGCCATCTTCCCACGACCTCGCTAACGCTCCTTGTCGACCTTCCCCGTGCTCCCTTCGTCCCTTACCGGAGGGAGCCAGTGCCATGTCCAACGGCAGGGGTGACAGCGTCCACGGTCCTGCGAGGTCAGCTTTCCTTGCTTCGTGCTGACACAGGACTGTTTTATAGGAATCTGGCAACCCCCCTTCCAACAGACCCGTTCCCTTCTGTGTCGACAGTGGCTTTGGGCACGCATCCTGCTGATTCTCCTCGGGGGCCTTGCCTGCTGCCAATGTCATGCCCACACGATCTTCTCCGCATCTCTGCGCATGAAACACGGTGACTCTCTGTGACCAACCTTGCGTTTCTGGATCAAACCCCACAGGCTCTAACACATCAGCCTGGCCACACATGGCTGGGCCCACTTTATGTCAGTGAGACTCGTAACATCTCCTTCTTTGTAATGGTCCCAGTTCGGTTCTGATAACCACGTGCCACCACCGTCGTGAGCACAGACCACGGGGGGCAGGGGTGAGCACGGGGACACAGCACAGTGACCCAGCCTTGGTGGGGGTGTAGGGGTGGGGTGATGGAGACCTCCCGTGAGCACCTCCCAGGAGTCTGCAACCAAGTGGGCAGGCGGGTAGACGGGCAGGCAGAGTCGTCACAGCCACGTCCACAAGGAGGACACTGGGGATCAGGACCTGAGGCCCCTGGCCCACGGGGGACACCATAACCTGCACTTGCACTGGTTCCTGTTCCCTTGGCCCTGGGGTCTCTGAGCAGCTGAATTTGGCCCGGCTCGGCTCACCCTGCAGTGGGGAGGCTCTGGAAATAGGCCAAAGGGGAAATGGGGTGCACCCCCAGCCCAGCCCGCAGCCCCCAGCCTGTTCCCATCCTCCTGGGCCCTAGGCCTCGCCTTGCTCTACATAGATGGGCAGTTCCAGGAGACGCACTGGGCAGCGAGGCCATCTCACAGAGCGGCCACAGTCCCCAGAGCCCTGGCACAGCAGCATGGGGCACGGGCACTCCAGTCTCCTCACACGCCCTGCAGAGTCTCTGGACGCCGTGACCAAGCCCTCAACCACACGGGCGGCCGTCACGAGGAGACATCAGAGCCACCCGGGTTGCTGACTGCATAAGGAGGAGCTCCATGACTCCATGGAGAGCTCGGTGTCCATTGGGGACACACGGATCCTGGAGGCAGCCCAGGCACACAGTTGGGGTTCTGGGAAATGGCACAACCGCCAGCATGGGTCGGGCAGGGGCTTTGTGGACAAATGGCCAAGTGGCCATTGTTGGCAGTAGTGTCAACAAATAGAGGTCATTGTGGTGAGCAGGAGGGAACCCGTGACAGCCAGCCACGTGGCAGGAGCCCTCTCCCAGCAGGGCACAAAAGGGCCAGTGCCACAGGGTCTGGATGCCCGGGGTGCCACCAATCATTCCTGGGCCACGCCTGCGTCACCATGAACACCCCACTGCTGGCACTGGTGCTGGCTTTCCTGAGGGGGCCCTACGCCCTGCACACAGGCCCCCAGGACCCCAACATCGATGAGAATCTGGTAGCCACAGTGGGCATCTGGAGTGGGGAGAGGTGGCAGCTGGGGGCAGAGAGAAGGGGACAGGGCCAGGTGCCGGCCAGCCTCCCTGCTCCCTCCCCGGGACCAGCATACCCACCTCTGCTTGGCAGGTCAGCGGCGACTGGTTCTCAGTAGCCCAGGCTTCCAATGAACCAAAACTCCTCTGGAAGGACTCAGACATGATGTCCTTTGTTCACAAAATCCGCATGACCCCCAGGACCATGGAGTTTCATCTCTACGGAAGGTAAGTCCGGGAAGACGTTGCCAGACGGGGCCAAGGTCCAGGGGAGCCCCGTGCCCTATACCCAGTCAGCTCAAGGCCATCTAAGCGAGACACTGGAGAAAGGGTGACACAGTGACACAGGGCAGGGCTGAGGCTCGCTGTGCTGCGATGGGACACACGTGTCCAACATCCAGCGTGGCCAAGTCCCAACCAGTCCCACCGAGGGGCGCTGTGGGCGCGTCTTCTGGAACCGGGGTCCTAAGGAATCTTGTCCCAGAATACAGGGCACGTGTGTCCCTATTATAATGACGGCAGATGAAACAAAACAGAAATTTCAGTACACGCTGAGATGTAGGTATGAATGGTTAGCGTCATCCAGCCTGTGAGCGGGGAGCCCCGGGAGTCCCAGCAGTGTGTGGCCAGGAGCTCACCTGCCGGGACGCCCCCTTGCAGGAGTGTCCCCGGCCAGCTTCGGCACCCCCTAGGGCCCCTCCACCAGCAGTGGGTGTCTGGGAAGGGCGGGGAGCCTGCACGCAGTCCTGCCCCTTCCTGGGCCCCAGCTGCTCACGAGCACCGAGCTGTCCAAGGCTGTGGGAAGAGGCTGGGGGGCAGCAGGGCTCCCAGGGCCCGGTTCTGGCCCCGGGGAGAAGCCCGCACTCCCGCCTCCCGCCCTGCTGCCCGATTCGCAGATGCTGGCCACAACACCATCTTCCTGGAGGAGGTGGGCCCCACTCGCTTTCTCATCTTCTGGTTCCACAACAGCTGGCACGGGAAGGAGACGGCAGCGGTGAACCTCCTCGGTAAGTGCTGACCACCGCCGGCCAGCGGGACCCGGGTTCCGGGGGAGTAGGAAGGCACTAGGCCAGCAGGGGAGCCCTGACACGCCAGCAGCTCGGGTGGGCCTCCGTAAGCTTCATGGACAGTAAGTCAGGAAGAAAGCCGAGGTCGTGCCCTTCCCAGCCTAGTGCAGCCCCGCGGTCTTGCCGGCGACCCCCAGGCTGTAGGAGCCTCTGCTCTTCCCCGAGGCCATTAGGGCCACGGAGACCCACAGACAAGAAGCACAGGTAAGAGACGGGGCTCTGTGGGTTCACTGGGACATCTCAGCGGGGATCATGGCATCCTGGGTGTGACGTGGCAGCATCCCGACGCGGCTGGGGAAATGTTCGTGTTTAGGAAACAGGCTGGCGGCCGCACTCAGGCCCAGAGGTAAGGGCTGTTCTTGGGCTTCACCCGTCACAGAGCTCTCCCGGGCGGGTGAGGGTCAGTGGCAGGGGCGTGGCAACGGGCCCGACTCCCTCCAGCCGCTCCAAGTGGCAGCTCCTCCTGCCCCTTCCAGCCCCGGGGCCTCAGCGGTGTCCCTGAGCTCTGCCTCCGTCCCCAGGGGACTTCTGCTGTTCTCAAACCTTCCTCCTCTTTCCCTTAAGGGAACACTCGTCTCTGGTTTTCCTGCCCATTCTGAACCCAGCAGTTACCTCCTCATCCTAAGATGCTCGCCACACCCGCAAATCTCCTGCTTCCAGACGTTGCCCCATTTCCAAGTTCTGCGGCCCAGGACTCACCCCCACCTTTCAGGGGACCCATTCCAGCCATGCAGGGAGCACGAAGACGTCTGATTTGTGCATGGCCCCGTGTTGGGCCCCCAGATCCGCAGGGCCAGTGGGGTGAGGTTCAAACGTCCTGGAGCCACTGGCCACGCCCAGGCCGAGAAGGGCGTGGGGGCAGCAGACTGCGGAGCCCGGGGCAGAGCGGTGCTCAGGAAAGGTGAGGAGAGGCCGACCGTAGGGCGGGCAGGACTACTGCTGCCCCCAGCTGCTTGCTTCTGCTTGGTGGGTGCGGGACTGGGGTCGCGGGGCACGCGATGGTGAACTTTCACCCGTGTCCCCCCGGTGCTTCCCAGACACCGCTGGGTCGATTGGCCGGCCTTTAAACAACCCCGACATCCAGACACCCACAGATGTTCGCAGGCCCAGGCCCCTACCCCGACGTGCGGCACAGAGGAATCACTGCCGAGGAACAACAAGGCCCGGGGCCCAGAGCATGGGCCAGACCCCAGCCGAGGGCTGGCTGGAGCTCTGTGGGGCCCCCTGCCTCCTCTCCAGCCTGGCCACGGCAGCTCATCCCCACAACCCTACCTACACCCGGAAAACCCAGGGCCGTCTCCAAGCTCCCAGAACCCCACGGCCCGTCGTCTCAAATGACCTGCCGAAAGGGATGGCCCCTGCCGCTCTGTCTGCAGGCCGGAGCCCTACCGTGAGCTGGAACATCATGCAGATGTTTAAGAATTACTGTAAACACCACAGGATCAGCCCGGCCAACATCATCTACCTGACCCGAATGGGTAAGTGGCCACCCTCGCCCCAGCCCCAGAGGCCGAAGGGCGCAGCTCGGACCCCCGCTCAGGAACCCGTGCCCCTCTTCACAGATGGCTGCCCGCGTGCCCAACAGTAGGTAGGCCGCTGGGCCCAGCTGAGTGACCTCTGACCCTGCAGGGCTGTGGCTCGGGGCCCCTCGAGCGGGGCCGTGAGGGACGGCTGCTGCCCCACACCCCCCCGAGCACCGGCCACGCCAGCCGTGGGGACCATGCAGCCGGGGGCGGACGGCACGGAGGTTTCAACCGCTGGTTCTGCTGGCCGGAACCCAAGGTGGGGATGCCCACGGGGTCCCCCGGAGCACTGACAGGGGCAGGGCCAGCCTGGCCTGGGGAACCTGCCAAGAGACTCAGGGCCGGTCTGCAGGACCGGGTATGGCAGAGCAGATGGGGGAAGGTCGGCTCATGGAAGAACCCCAACCCCGGCCCAGGGGCAGAGCCCAAGGCACTGCAGGATCCGCCCCACCTGTCCCCACCCCTGAACCCATCCTGCCTGCCTCTCGCTCACAGGAGCTGCAAAGGACTGACGGTTCACAGTCAACCAAAGAGCCTTGAACCGCTGCCATTTCCCCAGGAAGCCCCCCATCCCCGAAGACCTTTCCTGGTGTGTCCAATAAATGACTCCTGCCCCAAGACCGAGTGTGCTCTGTGGGGGTGTTCCAGCCGGTGACCACACAGGGCCAGGGCCGCGGGGGTCAGATAGGTGAGGACCATCCCCCCGAGTAAACCCAGCTCACTGTGGGCTCATGTCCACCTGGTGGAGGAAGCTGCTAGGGGTTCCCAGGGCGCTGTTCAGAAGTGATGGCCACCCATGACGCAGGCAGTCAGCAAGGCCAGACCCCAGGGCCACCCGGTGCCCAGTCCCAGGGCTTCCCAGCGAGCGGGGCCAGAAGCAGGTGTCATGGGGACAAAGATGTCAGCACCATCCATCTAGGTCGGTCCTGGCTCAGGAGCCCCTCTGGCCACACACGTGTGTCTCTGCTAAAGGGGGGCTGAGGCCCTGGGGGCAGGGACAGCCATTGGGCAGCTGGCAGGGGACGCCACCGCTGCTCCTTCCCCCTCCAACTGTGCAGGCCCGGCAGGTTCGTGCCCGCAGACCCCACTGAGGCACACTGAAGGCCCCAGCCTCCCCTCCACAGGTGCCCCGCTGCATGGAGGCCCTGTCCTCCCCCGGGGCCACCACATATGAGCCATCCCTCAAGCCCACGCCCACCTCAGACTGGGGGCTCCTGCCAGCAGTCAAGGGTTCTTTGAGGGGGTCTCTCAGGGCAGGCCGGCCGTTTGGCACCAAGGCCTGTTTCAGCCTGGGATGAAGGGGAGCTGGCTGTGGTGTCCCCCAGTCAGAAGAGGGGATCTGCAGTTGGGATGAGGCTCCCAGGCCCCTCGGACTCACCCCCAAGTCACCCCCAGCACCAAGAGGCCCTCCCTGCCCGATGCCCTCTGTGGTCACCACCCCTCGGGCACCCCACCACCCCTCGGGCATCCACCCCAGCCTCCTGCATCAGAAGCCACTGTACCCACCATCCCCATCAAGAGCGAAACTTCCAGCAAGACCCAACGCTGGAAGTACGTCCACGGGGTGGGGTGGCTGCCCATCTCAGCGGCCCCAGGCCTCGTTGCTCAGCAGGTCAACAACCCCATCCTCTCCTGCTTCCCCCCATCCAGGGGCAACACCAGTTCCCTCTCCTCGACCTCCCGGAGCCCAGGCTACCCCTGCGTCCCACGCCTGCATCCTTTCTCCCCCAGCCCTCACCCTGGGGCAGCACCGACTCTGGCCCACGGTGACGTCTACCTGGGTCCCGGTCTCGGGGCACCCGGTATCCTCACTCCTCTCCGTGCCAGCACAGTTGCTCTCACCCCAGAGCCCCTGTCCCCCGCAACCTGCCACCCTCCAGGACAGGCCCAGCCCATCCTGGCCCACAACCCGAATGCCCTGTCCAGGCACAGGGAGGTGGACAGGCAGGGTGAAGGGACCCGTCTACCATCCTCTGAGCAGCAGGAATGGGACCTCCAAACTAGGGCACTGGCTGTGAGCAGGCCCGGGGGCCGCTGGGCCCAGGGGATGGGCTGAGGGACAGTGGGGCCTACTGGGGGACAAGGTGTCCTGGCCATTGGCAAACGAAGGCGGGGCTAGAGACACACCCAGCAGACGTCTGGCTCCCTCGGGTCTGAATGCCGGGGTCGGGGGGGCGGACAGTGAGGCCTGACCAGTCAAGCGAGGGTCTCCTCTCACTCACTCACTCACTCACTGGCCAGCTGAGATGGGCGAGGGAGCTTATGCCTGTCCTGCCAAGAGATGACCAGAGCCTGGGGGCAGATGAGAGGCCCAGGATGGCACCTCCTCCCGGCAGCGGAGCACCCAGCCCCCTAGGGCAGGACCCGTGTGGTCAGAGAGCTGGATGAGGTCCCTGAGCAGAAACAAACACCTCGACCCAGACCCCAGCTCACGGTGACCACAGTGGCCACGAGGCCCAAGGAGCGAGAGGAGCAGCAGAGAGACGGGAGGACGGAGAGGAGAGCAGGCAGGACGCAGGAAGGGGAAGACAGGGTATTAACGGTCACTGCTCAGACCAATGGCCAACTGTCACCGAGGCCCAGCCGTGAGCACAGCCCCCCAAAATGTCCCAACCCAAGGCGAGTGTGGACTGAGAGGGTGTGGCCTGAGGGCGTCTGGGGTCCTGCTGGGGCCGCATCTGTTCTGTGTGTCCTACTTCCAGGCGCTCCTCATGGTGGGGGCCAAGGGGAGAAAAGCAGGTCACCGTGAGAGCTGGGTGGAGCTTGCTGAAGCCCCCGGCCACCCCCAAGGCCCCAGAACAAGCCCGAAGTCGCCAGCAGCACGGCCTGAAGCGCACAGTGAGGACCACTGCCCCCAGGGCCGGAATTCGGGTTCACAAAGCTATCAGAGAGCAGGACGGCGGGCAGGACGGCGGGCAGCGGACAGCTCCCTGGACCCCGCAGCTCCTTCCAGCTCTGGCCAAGCCCCCAGCAGGTCCTGCGGCAGCCCCCTCTCCTCCAGCTCCCCTGGGGGGTCCTGCCATCAAGCCCCGCCTGCCTCTGCCCTGCATGTCACTGTCTACAGGGGGGAGGCCAGACCCCAGCCACCTAAAGGATCGGGTTTTGTGTCCACACTCCTACAGCCGGCAGGCCAGGGGCCATGGCCCCACAGGGGAATGCTGCCTCCGGGCCACTCTCCTCCCCTGGGGGCTGGAGGGAGGGGCAGATGTCGTCGATCAACCATGGCTCTCACCCCACAGGCCCAGACTGGGCCCCGGGGTCATCTGCCACACCGGCTCCAGGTGCCCCCTCCACGGGCTCAAGGTGCGGCAGGCCTGCCCTCCGAGACAGGGCCTCGTCCCTCCCCTGCCCAGGGAGAGCCTAGGGCCGAGTCTCCCCCTTGTTCCCCAGGGCCTCGGCTGCAGCTCTCGATCTCCCTCAGTGGGTGCTGACCTGAGGTCGAAGGTGCGGGGGAGCCCTGGGGTTCGGAGTCTGCCTGCTCTAGGTCAGCTTGACCAAAATCAGCTGCAATTTCCAGGGAGCCCTGGGGTGAACCCCAGCAGAGACAGACCAGCTTCCTGGGGGTCAGGGCTCAGCAATGCTTCCCCAGGTCCCCCATGGGCTCAGGGAGCCGGAAACTCATGGGGGCAGGGCCTGGCACCTGCCTCAGCCCCGACACAGCAGCCTGGCACAGCAGGGTCCCCCACTGCTGGCCTGATGGTGGGACACCTGCAGCGTCATCCTCCCCCCCCCGAAGAGAGGCACAGGTGTGCACTCGAGGCACACACATGAACACGCGTGTGCACACCAGCAGCGACGCCCACGAGCACACACACACAAGAACACGGGGGTCCTGAGGACTGGGGTCTGGGGGCGACAGCCGCCCCCCATGGGCACCCGGCCTCCCGCAAGCGCCCCCCCCAGCCACTGCCTGGCTCTCCTCCAGCCCCACCGCGGGCCCTCTCTGCCGGAGCTTCCATCCCACGCCAGCCGCTCCCCACGGTCGTCTGCAGTGACTCACAGAATGAATGGAACTTTCCGGCTGCAGGAATGGAAACGCATGCAGGTGCGGGGCAGGCAGCCCGGGCCGGGGGCTCAGGACTCACAATCAGGAGAACCTACTCTCCTGAAGAACAGGGAGCCCTCTGGCCCCTGAAGCACTCGCTGGGCTGGAGGGTCACGGGGGGCTGGGGCGTCTCCAGAAAGGTGCGAGCAGGAGCAGAGCGGTGAGGCCCTGGCCAGCCTGGGTCAGGGACACACACTCGCCTCTGCTGGACTGAAAGGGGGTGAGAGGCAGGGCAGGATCTGCCGCACCTGACCACGGGGGCTGGGGATGCTCCTCCCAGTAACCCAGGCCTTCCCCAGACCCCAGTGGTCCAGAGCCGCTGCGGCTGGAGCTATGCCCGCCAGGAGAAGGGTCCAGATGCTGACACCAGGTGGCCCCTGTCCCAGGCACACCCACTCCTCGAGAGAAGAGTGCAGAGGACCCCCCCACCTCGAAGGCAGGGAGACCAGTCCTTCCCCCGGGGCCCTGGTTGTGCTGAGAGCACCAGGGCCTCCCCCGACAGACCCCTGGGCCGTGAGGGCCACTCGGACCAGTCCCAGGGCATGAGAGGTGAGGTCGCATGCCTGCCTCTGCAGGGAGCCGGCCGGGAGCCCAGAAGTCAGCCCCGGAGCCCTCCCCAGGCTGCAGGGCTATTCACGGACTCTGCCAGGCCAAGAACGGCGCCGAAACAAAGCCCCGGGCAGAGGCCCGCGCTCCAAGCGGAAGCCGTGCCATCTGCCAGTGAGCGAGTGAATGGCGCTGATTACACAGACGCTCCCCAAGTCCCGCTCTCCACAGGACGGCCGCCTTTAATCCCCAGCCTCCCTGGCCGCCGCCCGCCAGCCTCGCCACAGCTCAGCGCAGCTGCCTCCCGAGCCCAAAATAAGCCACGCGGCACCCGACATGGACACGTGCAACACGGGCCTAGCAGGGGAAGAAGTCGGGGAAGATACTGTCCACCTCCTCCCGCAGGGCCAGGCTGGGGCAGCCCGCATCCGAGCCCCATGGCTCCAGGGGACCATCCGGGAGCTCGTGGAGGCCGGGCTCGGGGTCCGTTGGGAAGCCTGGCTCGGCCCTGTCCAGCAGGCTGCTCCTGACCGCACTCCGAGAAGGGGCACGGGCCCCTCTGCCCTCCACGGACCCTGGAAGCAGAAGAGACACATCAGTCTGGGTACCACGGCCGACATGGCAGGATCAAGGTGCAGAAGAGGCCACCCCTCTGTCCTGCCCAGCTTAGGAGCCCCTGACTCCCGAGTGCCACGACACGTAGACGAATCCGCTCCTGCTGGCCGCGCTCAAGACCTGGGAGGACCCATGAGAGCACGACGGGAAACCACGTCCCACACGGCTCATCTCACAGACGTCCTGCTCTCCCGTCCTGATGCCCTCGCAAGGATGCTTAGGGGGAGGGAACACACAGACCCCGAACGGCAGGAGGCGCACAGCCAGCCCCATACACTGTGCTCACACGGGCACTCCACGTGCACACGCGCCACCTTGTACTCCCCACCCGTGACCTCGACGACCACCAGCAGGGAAAACAGGCTCAGAGACAGACAGCAGAACCTCGGTGGCACACAGCAAGGTGAGCCCACTCACACCTCCCCGTGCATCCCAGCCACCTGCCCAGCCCCTCACCCAGACTGGCTGAGACCCTGAGGCATGGCCCAGGCTCACCGCCCCCCACTCACCCAGCCACCAGTCGGGACCAGTGTTCAGCAAGTAGGACACCCCGTCTTCCACATCACATCCCAACACGGGCCTGCGTGGGATCAGAAGACGTCATCGTGAGTGACCCCAGCTGAGCACAACGCCTTAAAGCTCAAGAGCAAACTGCAGCAGCTCCAAAGCGGCTTCAGGTTCAGGAAGAACAGGGCGCCCCTCCCTCCCCACCACACCAAACCTGCCCACCGAGGACAGATGGGCCCATCCCGCCACCCGCTTCTGCTGGTTTCCCTCCAGCCTCTGCCACGCTCCCTTCCCACGCCCCAGCTGGCGCACGCTCACAAAACACAAACTCGTTTACTATCAGCCAAAACACAGACCGGCTAGAAACACGACAACGTTTTTGGAAACGCGTCAGAAAGCCACACTGCGGCGTCTGGCTCAAACGGGCCCGGGCAGCCAGCTGCGGCCAGGACACAGACAGCGAGGTGGGGGGGGGCAGGCAGACTTCCCCGGGGCGGGGGCGGGCAGAGTACCGGCTGCTGCAAAAGCCCACCAGGGCACCCACCTGGTGTCCAGCGTCCCGACAGGGTCGGCCCCGTCCGCCAGGGGCCCTGCCCGGCCCAGGCAGCTCGGAGCCTCTGCACTCACCAGCGGGGAGGGCGGCTGCCACGCGCAGGGAGGCCAGAGCGGGGGCGGCCTCAGGGCCTCGGGAGGACTTGGGCCTGGGGGCTGGGACAGCAGGCTGCAGGGCTCTACGACAGAAGGGAGGTGTAGGGTGGCCTCCCGCAAGCCCTCAGCGCCCGTCCACAGTCCCCCACACAGGGACAGGAGAGCTCAGAAACAGGAGGCAGACAAACGACCCAGAGACAGACACCCGGGGCCGCGGTGCTGGGCAACTGGGGTCAGGGCAGGTTCTCAGAGGAGACGCCCGCTTGGCCTCGGCTCAGCCCTTAGAGCTCAGATACGGAACCCCGCCCCGGCTGCCCACAGTCCCTGCCCCAGCCTCTACCCTAAGATCTCGCTCGCTGCCACGTGACCTCTGCACCCTCACGCCTGCCCTCGGCTCCCAAAGTTCCCCCGAGGCCCCAGCTCCGCCGCCAGCCCCGGAGACAGGCGGTCCCCTCCCCCACTCCATGGGCACATTCGGGCAATCAGAAGGCGCAGCCTTGGCTCCCAAGGCAGTCAAGTGCATGGGGTCTAAACCCCCCGCAGCCATTCACACTCAAGGAGTGACAGACGGCTGGGCTGCAGGGTCCAGCACGAGCCAGACGCAGTCATCGGAAATGCCCTGCGTGCGTGACTGCACAGTAACAGAGGACAGACGCCCTCCCCGTGCAGCCTGTGACTCACACGGCTCCAGAAGACAGGATCAGGAGGGCGCCAAGAAGCCCAGGCTGCAGGGGCTGCTTGAAAGAGCTGGGCACAGCAGTGACCAGCAGCAGGCACGAGGACGGGACCCGGGGACCCCCAGAGGCCCAAAGTAAAGGAGGACCGGGGGCCTGTCCTCGGGGAGCAAAAGCGTGGACGCTATTCCCCAACAAAGGAGGACAACAAGGACTGACGAAAGATAGCCTGTAGCCTAGAAGCCCAGGCACCTCGGCCGCGTCCATGAACCTGTTTGCTGCAGCTGCGAGCACCATGGGGTCCCCGAGGCTCACCCCGACACGTGGGTGTGTCATGATGAGACCACAGTAGGTGCCAAACTTCGTTGAGGAACAGACGCCGCCGTGCCCCGGGCTCAGAAGCCATCCTGCAGCCCAGGCCTGTCCCCTGATGAGGACACCAAACCCATCCGCACTGCGACCTGCTCTCGCTTACCAGGGAGGACTGGCGGCCCCTCCACCACCTCGGCCGCCACCGGCGGGGCCTCGCCCTCAACCGCGCCCGCGGTCCCACAGCTCACAGGAGCCGGTGGCCTAGGTGACAGAAGACAGAGGGAGATCCTGAACGGTCTGCATCTGCTGCCCCATGGGCCCCCCAGCCCCCAGGGGACACTAACACAGTCAGGCCGGAGGCTCCCGCGCCACAGTCTGGGGACCCTGCTGCGCCCACACTCGACAGGGCCTGCGGCAGAACGTCCGTCTGCCGCTCGCGCCACACCTCCCTGGACGGACCCAGAACCTACAACGGAAACAAGCCACGTAAACAAGAACAGCCGAGCAACACACACACACACACACACACACACACACACACAGGAAACGCAGGCCATGGGTCGTCACGGGCTGCCCCGCGGGGGTCTGAGAGGCTCAGCCTGAGCACAGACCACGGCCTGGAAGAGCAGAACGGTGGACGGAGGGGACGTCAGGGACTGGAGCGGGGACCAAGCTTGTTCCCGGGGGCTCCCACCTCACTGGGGGAGACGGTGCACGGATAGCTGGAACCGGCACAAACAGAGAACACCGCCCCACCGCCATCACAGCCACCCTGGCTGCCCCCGGGGGGCGAGATGTCCCCCAGCAGCTCCTCCATGCAGCGTGGCCCGGGCGGAACGCCACTCACGGTGTGCGGCTCCTGGCTGGGAAGCAGGGTGCCGGCAAGCCGAAGGAACTGCACGGACATCTCCAGCACCGAGGCCATGTCCTCCCGCCGGCCATCAAAACGGGGCAGCAGGGCCCGCAGGCGCTCGCAGCTCACCGAGATCCGCTTCCTGCTTCCAGACAAGCCACATGTCCAGCAGCCCACCTGGCCTTGGCCAGCGAGAAGGACCATGGCCACGGGCTCTCCCCTCAGAAGGACCCCGGGCTCACCCCTGGGCGGCTCTCGGAACAAGGTGACCCTTCAAGGCTGTGGGCCACAGGCTACCCAGATCTTTGCACCAGCTCTGGCCAGCCCATCCCTGGACCACCCCTGCTAGAGACCCCAGAGACACACCCTTGAGCCGCCCAGGACTGGGGTCAGAGAGGGGGCTGCCCAGGTAGGCCCTGGGAAGCCCCTCCCTTGGGTTTCCTTGCCACATGCTAACTGCCCGCTGACTGCAGGGCCCCCACATCCCTGGTCCACTGCCCACACCCAGGTCACCAGTCTGATGTCCGCCGCCGCCCCCACCACAAGGCCCCGGCAAGCCCAGGATGGTCCTCCGCCCACCTGCGCTCCCTCTCGCTGAGCACGTTCCTCGGGAGGCCAAGGCTGGAGACGGAGCCGGGGCGCTCGGGGGGCGCCCTGACCAGGCGGGCGGCCTGACCGTAGTCCTCGCTGCAGCCCAGGACGCTGGATGGGGACGAGCCACTGCCCAGGACAGGCAAGAGCGTGGAGCTCCGTGAACCCCGGAAAAGGCTGCCGAGACCCAGGGGCCCTCATGGTCTTCTCTGGGGGCCGCTGGGCGCGGTGGGGGCTGCTGCAGGGCAGGGCCCCCCTTGGCCCGCCGCCCCCCACGAGGCCTGCACAGGGTGCCCGGCCCCAGGCGGTCCCGCCGGATGGGGACCTGCAGCTCAGTTCCCCAGCCCCGCACCCCTGAGCAGAGGCCTTCCGCCTGACCCCTCCACTGCCCCCCCACTTCCTCACCTGCACCCCCCAAGCGCAGCCTCAGGGCCGCAAGACGCCATGAGCGCAGCTGCAGTGACGTAACCGCGCACCCGAGACGCCACGCCCCGCACCACGCATGCGTCAGGCCGGCTCCGCCCACTCACGTGGACCCCTGCCCCACGTGCGGCCCCGCCCCCCCACCCGGGCCCTCCCGCAGAAGCTGCATTGCAGGGGTGTGCGGGCGTGGCCTGGGGGCTCTGGGGCTGGAGTCCACCCGCCTGTGTGCTCCTCCGCCCTCTCCCGGGGAATTGGGGGGGGCGGTCGGGCCGCTCCCACTCCCGCTCAGCTGGGCTTAGCCACCTGCGAGGCCAGGCCTGACCGCAGGGAGCCTGGCTAGGGAGGGGGACGCAGGCGAAGGCTACCCCTACCCCGGGAAGGAGGGCAGGAGGGTAGAGTGGTGTTCTGGACGGGGCGGGTCCCGGCATGTAGGTGGCAGGGAGGACGCCCCCCACGGTGCCGTCGGTGTTGCCTGAGGCGGGGCAGCCACAGATGTGGGGAGAGGAGGAGGAGCTGAGGGTTTCTGGAAGGTTCTGCAGCCAGGAAGCCCGCTGGGGGGTCCCAGAGGAGAGCGGACAGCTGGTCTGAGAACTGCCGTCGGAGATCTGTGCGATCGGGTCGGCCGGGAACGGCTGGAGGACACCCACTGGCCCCGGAGGCCGGCAAGTCTGCAGTGCACCTGTGCCTGTCCCCCGAAACATGTCCCCTTCCCAGGCGCTCCTCCTCGGTGAAGTGCCACCCTCCGCCTTAGGAGCCGGGGGCTCGCGGACCGCGCTCAGCTGCAGCTCTGGATGGCATCTTCCCTCCCTGGGCCTCCCCAGCGCCCCAGCTCCCAGGGCTGGCCGGCCTGCCTCCCCACCCTGCCTCTGGCCGCGCGGGTGCTCTCGGCCTGCCCAGAGCCACTCCCTCAGCTCACTGCCCCGGGGGGAGCTCCGCTCAGAGCCCAAGCCCCGCAGGTCCTTGGAGCGTCCGGTGCCCGAGCGCCAGGCTCTGTCCGCTCCTCTTGCTGCGCCTCCAGGGACGCGGGCAGGCGTTGCTGGAAGGACCGAGCCCCTCCCCCCAGGAGCGAGGAGCCCCATGTACCCTTGGGGGTTTCCAGCATTAAAGCGTGGCTGGGAGGGTTCCGAGCGCCTCGGTGGAGGGCGGGTCCCCGGGTGAGGATGCGCCCACGCGACCGGTCGCTGCGCCGCGGCAGGGGACACGCCCCGCCTGGCGCCCGACCCCCACCCCGGAAAAGACTTTCTTCTGCTCGGAGGGAGAAAAGTGCGGTGCTCCGACCAAGGCAAAGCAGCTTTTCCCTCCGCTCCGGATTCCAGCCGCTGCCGCCGTGCATGCCTCTCCCCGACGGGGCGCGCGTGCCAGGGGGATCGTCCAGGGGGGCGCAGCGAGGGGCGCGCGGCACGGGCCACACCAACCGGACCTTCGTGTTCGACGACGGCAGATGCGCCCGCAGGTACGGCCGACGCGCCTGTCCCGTGGTGGAGGGACCCCAGTCCCCGCTTGCGCCCCCTCCCAGGAGCCTTGCACCCGAGGCCCTTCCCCAGCCCAGAGCCCGACATCCCAGGTCCATCTCCAGGCCCGCGCCTGCGAGCGCCCTACCCCGCCTACCGAGGTGGGGGTCAGGAGCGCTCCAAGCAGGAACCGGCCGCGCCAGAGGGGCACTCACCCCAACGACCCGCAGGTGCCCCGGGCTGGCGTCTGTGTGTCTGCGCTTTCAGCGCGCAGGTGGTCCTGGCGCGGCCACCTTTAGGTGTGGGGCTTCAGCATCTCCCAGGCGCAGGGAGGTGCGCCCCCGCGGGCTGGGGAGCTGGAGCCACGCCGGCCTCCCAGCCGCCCTCCACCGAACCTGGAAGAAGGGCCCTTGGGGTGCATGCCTGCGGGGGTGGTGGCTTTGCGACCCCCAAGTGGGCCATGGCAGAAGGGTACTCCGCAGGAAGCTGGGGTCCAAGGGCCGTCCTTCCAGGAAGGACCCAGACTGGGGTGTGGGAGGGAAGTGCGCTTTTACATCAAAGGCAGGAATCCTGGCTTTTGATTGTTTGATGTTTGGGCTTGTTCTTTCTCTTTTGGGTCCCGATTTGCTCAGCAACGTGAGAGTAGTTCCTGATATAGATTCTAGGTGGCTTGGGAGCCAGTGACGGTCGGCCACCCTTCCCCACGCAGTGTCCCAGGATGCCACGTGTCCTGTGCAGCCAGGTGACTGGCCCAGAGGGCACAGCGCTCCGGGGAGCCCCAGGGAAGGCAGAGTCCCAACAGACCTGCTGGGTTTTTTGTCCCAACCCAAGGAAGGTCATGCTGGGTGGAAAGTCAGGCTGAATGGGGAAAGGGAGATTGAGTGAGGACCCCCAGGAGAAGGTCAGGCTAGATGGAGAGGCCACAGGAGAAGTTAGTCTGGGTAAGGACCACCCCCCACCCCTGCCCAACGAAGGTGAGGCCAGACTGGAGTGGGAGCAGCAAAGGACAAGGCTGCGGGGTTGGGGACACAGGCTTCAGCTGGGAGAAGGAAGACCTTTCTTGGGTGAAATGGGGGCCTGGGTTGGGCAGTTTCCTGCCCCAGGCTTCACAGCAGGGGCAGCTCCAAAGTCCAGGGGCCTGGCTTGGCATTCTCTCCAGACCTTGGGTGAGGCTCTGTCTTGAGAGAAGCTGCGTGATATCGGTAATAGCGCTGTGGTTCTGGGCCAGGGGGGTGGGCGGTTGTGGGTACCCCTGCCTGCTGCTGGCGGGGGCTGGCCCCTAGGCTGTGAGGTCAAGCACGAGAGGTCCTGGGGAGGGCTCTTGGCTTTCTGAGCTACAGGAATCTTTACCTTGGTGCCTGGACCCTGGGTCTAGTCCTGGGAGGTGGGGTCCCAGGCTCCGGCCACCCGTCAGATCAATGGGCACTGCCCTTTTTATCCTCTTCCTCCTCTAAGTGTAGACGTCATTGTCCTGCAGGTAACGATTGTTATGGAAGGGACAGAAGCCTGGGGAGGCCGGTCCTGCCCCTGAGCTGGCCAGTGCTAGCCTTCTGGTCTGAGCCCTGTGGCCTTTCCCAGAACTGCCAATTCCCCTCAGCCCGACCCCTCCCCACTGGGGCTGCCATGGCCTCCTATGGGCCCTGATGGCAGAGGGCGTGGAGAGCCAGGGCTGGTGTCCTGCCAGGGATGGGCCTGGCCAGAGGTCTCGGCCGGCCCTCCAGGCCCATATTAGGGAGCAGTCCCTCCAGGGCAGCAGGAAGTGGCCTAGGCCTGAAGGGAAGGTTCCCAGGACCTGAGGTCCAGTCCAGCTTGGGCCGCGCGAGGGTGGCCTCCCAGCCTAGGGGGCTGGAGGGGGCTTGGGTCTGCCTTCAGCCCTGGGAGTCTGCAGCAGCAGCTCGGAAAGACAGCAGTGAGTGAGGAGACTGAGGTGGGGGTGGCCGCTGGGGGCTGTGCTTCTGTCAGAGGGTGGGTCTGTGGGTGTGACCTGTGTCCTCACGCCCAGCTGCCCCACGGCCGCTAAGTGTGCCAGTCCGTGCGCCCGCCAGCTTGTCTGCCAGTCTGGGTCTGAGTAACCCGCGGGGTGGCCAAGGTCGGCTCTGTGACTGTGATTTCCTCTCCCCACGGAGGGTTAGTGACTAAGTGTGAATTCTTCACCGAGGTTTCTGCTCGGGCTGCCGGAGGAAGCGGGGGTTTGCAGGCTGTTTGGAGGGCTGCCTGCCTTCTCTCCAGACAAGCCCCCGGAGTTGTGCCCTGGGCACGTCTCCCTGAGCGTGTCCGGAGCCTTGTGCGTGAAGGTGCCTGACGGGCGGATGTGTGCGTGCCTGGGTGTGTGTGTGCGTGTCACACGTGCATTGCAGTAGGAGAGTGGGGCCCCTGGAATGTGGAGCGGGGCCCTGCCTGCTGCTGGAGGGGGGGTGGGGTGGGGGAGTCTGGGGGGCGCCCCAAGATGGGTGTTGGCTCAGGAGCAGCCCCGGACGCCGCAGGCGGTCAAGTCGGCTCGGGAGCTCTCGGACCGTGCGTGCGGTGGATGTCCTCCTCCGCACCTTCCCCCGAAATCTTCTTCCCCTGCGGAGCCAGGGGCCTTGCCCAGGAGGTGAGGCTCACAGTAGATGCTGGTGAGTTTAAAATGTTTGCGGGGGATGGAGGCGGGGCCGGGCCGGCTGCCTGGACTGAGTCCCTCGAGAGCCGCTCCGGAGAAGTCTGTGGTGCCGTCCGGACCTTCCACGGGGGGTGTAGTAGACAGTCCGCCGTGTTGTTGCTCTGGGCTGTCCCATGGGGGACAGGGAGGTCTGGAGGCCTCCGGACACGCCAGCCACCCTAGGCAATGGCTCTTGCTGGCCTGTGATATTGCCTGACACACTGACAGCGATCGGGCCAGAGGCCGTTTGCTGGGGACCTCAGCTGGTGCTGGTTTCCTGAAAAGAAGGCTGGCCGCCATGTCCTTGCTAGCGGAGGGGACCCGGAACCTTAGGACTCAGCTCTGGGCTGCTGGGCAGCAGCAGGAAGGGGCCGTGGCCGGGTCCCAAGCAGCATGGAGGCCATGGTGTCCGCTGCCCACACTGTGGCTCAGGCATAGGCGCGAGCATCCTTGTCAGCTCTGCCCCTGCCAAGCCACTGGGGACAGTGCATGGGGACAGAGCACAAGCTCACGTTTCTCCCGAGGGGTCAGGGCGGGAAGCGGGCAGGAGAGCAGGTGGAGCTCGGCCTCTGTGGGGGCGCCCATGACTGCTGCGCTGGGCAGTGCGGGGAGACGGGGGCTCCTGTGGTCTCAGGGCCAGCACTTGAGGACCTGGCGGACCTGGAGGCCCAAAGAGGTCCTCCCTGACCCTGTGGGACACGGGTGTGGCAAGGCTCGGGGAAGTCGACCAACCTGTCTATTCCCCAGCCAAGTGACAGCCAGCTCTCCGGACTGCCCCCGTGGGGACCGTGACCGGAGCTCGGGGTTTGTACCCGCAGTAACGTGACAGCGCCAGGCCGGCAGGGGCCTGGGGCCCAGGAGAGGCTGGCAGCCTGGCATGGAGTCCTTGTGGGAACCCTGAGGGTATTGGTGGGAACGTGACCCTGGAGGCGCTGGCGGGTGTCAGAGGACAGGGAGCCACCCGGCACTGGACTCTCTTGGACGCTGAGAGCACGAGACTCAAAGAGCCGAGGACCTGCCAGGAGTCAGGTGTCACGCGTGGACAGAGTGACAGCCCCACCGGGTTTCTGTCTCATGAGGACACCTCTGCAGGGCAAGGCAGCCTTTCGGGGGCACGCCCCGCGGCCAGCTCTGTGGGCTGAGCAGGGGCCTGGCGGGGACAGATGGGGTAGCCGTGCTCTGGGGGAGCCCCCATGCCCGGCCACGACAGAGGCGAGTTTACGTTCCCCCCTCGGGCTGGCTGTCCTGATGGGTTCCTAAGGGCCCCCCATCCCGTGTGTCCTGCCGGAGGGACAGGTCCTCGGGCACCTTTGGCCAGAGGATGGGACGCGGCTCTCGGGCAGGACCAGCTAAGGGTCGTGGGCACCCAGTGGGGGAGTGCTGGGCCTGGCGATCTGGACACGGACCCACCGCCCATCCTTGAGGGACCAGGAACAAGGACAAGACATGTCCTTGTTGGCGTGTGCCACGGGGGGCTTTCTTAAGAGGTAGGCCCAAGCCCAGCTGGGTGGGCAGGGTGGGGACTACAGATCCCCGTGGCTTCTGAGTGGACGTCGGGCTCCGGGCAGGTCAGTGGCAGGGACGGACCCTGGGCCTAGGCCCGATGCCCTGCATCCCCAGCATGACCAAGTCCTTCCTGCCTGCCCTCCGGGTTAGCTCCGTGCATGGAGAGAGCTACTATGAAGGGTCTGTTCGGGTGACTTTCCAGTTTGAATTCAGCTCAGTGACATGTTCCAAGCTCTCCCTCTGGAACTTGACGCAGGGGGGAGGCAGTGGGGAGCCAGCAATTCGAAGCAAGGAGTCAGAGCCCCGTCCCCTGTGGAGAGAGGGCGCATGCTCCCCAGAGACGCCTGCCCGCCTGCTGCTGAGGAGCTTGAAAGGTTCTGGCTTTTTAATTATCAGCAGAGGAAGCACTTAGCCGTCCGTGGCTGTCCGCTTCCCCGGGCACCATGCCCACTCTCCGCCGCCCCCCGCCCCGATGACGCTGCAGTGACCTCGGGGCTCTCCTGGAAGATGAGCAGGGGTGCGTGGGGCCGTGCTCACACACATACCCATGTGCACGGGCGTACTCACACACGTGTGCTTACATGCGTCTGTGCACACGTCCACGTGAGCACGTCCCCCATCCCCAATGCCTCTGATGGGCGTGGCTCTCCAGGCTCCTTGGGAATTTTGAACTGAGTTTGAACCACAGAGGGACACATCGTAGGAGAGACACCATGTCCCTTAGAGAAACTGACACTCGCCGTGGGCCCTGGGACAGTCCATTAGCACGGTCAGCAATCCGGATCTCTACAACGGCCCTGGGGAGAGGAGTGTTTCCCCAGGACACCCCACGCCCGGTGTGAGGAGCAGGGCACTTCTCCCCAGAGGCCTGCCCAGAGGTGGGTCCAGGACAAGGGCCAGGGGACGGGCGCTCCGGCCTGGGGAAGCCAGGGGCAGGGCCAGTCCTGGCCTCCTGGCCTCTAGCAACAAGCTCATGTGACACAGGCTCCTCGTGTGGCATTGTGGATGGGACGTGGCCTTTCCACCTGCTGCTGCCCCTGAACCAAGGTCACCGCACAGTGGGGACAGTCCGTGCCCACAAGCTGGGTACCCAGAGGAAACGCCCTCTTGTGTAGGCTCTTTGGGACTGGAGTTGTGCTGTCTTCAGTGTGAGACCCCCTGTGAGGGCCACGTCTCCAGGCGGGACAGCCCTGCTGTTCCCTCATAGCCAGGGCATGGCTCCCAGCGGCTCCACTCGTGTCCGCATGGCAGGCCCGGGCACGGGAGCCCGCCCCACGCCCTCCCCATTCTGGACGTTCTTGGACCACACGTGGCCACCGGCATGTGCCCGTGCTGGGCTCTGTCTCCCCGAACGCCAGAGGGGCGGAAAGCTTCTCCAGTGAACGCTGACCACTTTGTGTGTGTTCGTTGACCTGCCACGCACCCGTCCTTCGCCGTTCTGTGCCCGTGTGTCTTTCCTCTGCGACCTGCAGGCGGTCCGGTGGGGGACCTGGTGGGATTGCTGCTGCCGGTGGCGGTGGCTGTCCCTGGAGATCGCGGTTCTGCCCTCCGCTCCGTTTCTCGACGTGCTGTGGTCGTCACGCGTTAGAGGCCTTCTCCACGCCAGATAGCTTTTCCCGGCGTCCTATTCCAGTCTCCTCCATGGGCGGCCGCAAGGTGGGGTCTCGCGCTCGCCGCAGCCCGGGTACCTGCGTTCCAGCGCCTACCCTGCCAGGCCCACGTCCCCATGTCCCGTCACCGCGGTTGGTGTGGGTGGGGAGGGCCACCACGCCCACCACCCCTGCATGTCCCCGGCTCCCTGCCACGTGTCCTTTCTCATGCCAAACCCCAGGGCTCCTGTGGCTGCGGCTTGTGCTGACAGCCGCGAGGCTGGTCTTGGCCCGGGTTGCACGTTTATTTTTCGGTCTGAATTTCGGAAACAGTTTGTCACATTTTGAGAGATTGACCACGTGTGTTGATGGGAACGAGTTGCTGCTTTGTCTGGGGAGCACTCTGCGGACCTGTCGGGAGCATGACCTTCTTGTCCTGCTAGCGACGGCTTCCAGCCGGTGTCCGCGTGCCGGGCTGTCTCCCACGCGGTCCCCTCGGCTCCAGGGGTCCGTGCGGCCACCGTGAGCAGGGTCTGTCCGAGATGCTCGCCACCGTGTTCTTGCTCCTGCTCCCGGCTTGCGGGTGTGCTCAGGTGGGGCTCGGCAGTGAGATGCTCCCGTTTGTTCTAACAGTTCTTGAGTTGATTCTCTCAGGGGTTCTGGGCGTGCTGGCCACACGCCAGGAGACGCGTGCATTTCTTTTCAGCCTTCGTTCTTCTGGCTCTTGTCTTTGTCCCCTGGGCTGGCTCCCGTCGTACCAGGCAGACTGGCATCCCAGGCCACAGGCGCCATGTTGGCCTCGATTGCTGGAAGGTTCCTTTTATTGTTGTTAACTAAGGTGGGGGTGTGTCTTCCTCTGTGGAACGTATCCGTGGGTTTTGGATCTTAACAGATAATTTTTGTGCCTGCCAACGAGATCCAGATGGACTGCGTCCTTGAATTTCTCAGCATAACAAAGTACGTTGCACTTTTTCTAGGTAAACTGAATTTGGGTTTGGTTGTGCGGCGTTAACGGCTCCTCGATCCCCTCGTGGACAGTCGATTCAGGCTGTTTGTACAGCGGGTCCTGAGGGAGCTGGGCTGAAGCCAACGTGGGTCCCGTGCGTGTGGCTTCACGACAGCTTGGGGCCGACCCCGATGGAGGAGCAGAGAAGCTTCCATTGCCTTCCGGGCTCTGGAGCCGTCTGACTGGGGGGGGCAGAAACAGCGCGTAAGACCGTTAGGGCCTGGTGCCTTTGGTGGGAGGAGCAGGTCTTTAACCCTTTACCTTCCGTAGTCCTGCCGACTGACTCCTTGAGCACCAAAGGGGCCAATGCAAGCAGGACAGAGAAGCAGGACTTCCTGGCTCTCGGGTCTTCCCCTCGCCACCCAAAGGCAGTAAGCACGTCTGCTGGTAGCAGGAGGCTCCGGCATCAGGCCAGCCTGGCTTCTCTCCCCCGTGGCCTATTCCTGAGCTTCAGGTCCTTGGGCTCCATGAGCTCATGGGTCCTCACCTCAGAGGAGAGGTGCTGTGAGTCCTGGCTCTGTGCTCTTTGTTTCCGGGACTCCGTGCCACCCTGCCGGGCTGCCGAGGCTCTCCTCCCGCAGGGTTGGGGGTTTGGGGAGCAGGAAAGCGCACGCATGGAACTCAACTGTGTGTCAGGCTGTATGCATCCTTTCCTGTCCTCGGCCTCTCTGCCTGGGGTCGGCATCACAAATCCCAGCTCCCCAGAGGGGCCTCCAGCTGACCTGGAAATGGCAGGATGGGGTGTTGGCCACCCCAGGAACCTGACGCTTGGGGTCGGAACCTTTATCCATGGGAACTTGGCCAGACACTGCCCAGCCAGCCTGGAATTAGACACTGATGCAGATGAAGCCGTCCTGTGCCAGGGTTACGCCGTATGTGTCACACTCACCTCCTTCTTACCCCTTTACAACCAGCCTGGGAGGATGGAGGCACTCTCACTTATAAATGAGGAAGCTGCGGCTCAGAGAGGGGCAGTGACTCCACTGGGGCTGCCCAGCATGAACTGAAGGGATAGGCCTGAGCCTTGCTCGAGCCCTCTGACCCCTCTGCTGCTGCCTGGGCCTCATGCTTGGTGCCCACGGGCCCTGAGAGTCTCCAGGAGGAGCACTCTACCCTGGCTCCAAGGGTTGGCAGGTCCCACAGAGGGGGCTCCCAGGCTTGTCCTGAGGGCATGTGAGGGCTGGGGAGATGGGAGCCTTCCTTGGGCCGCCAGAGCACACGGTGCTTGTAGAAATCAGCGGTCCTCCGGTGCGGCCACGTCACAGGAGACGTAAAGACAGCAGGCACAGTCCCACATCACAGGAGACGTAAAGACAACGGGCACAGTCGTGGACTTCCCAGGCTTCCTCCCTAGGCCCCTCAGGTCAGGCGGGGAAAGGGAGCAGGAAGGGGGCAGTGGACACTGTGTCTGGGCAGCCAAGCCAGGGTCCTGTCCCTGCCCCACCCAGACCACCTCAGCCGCGGCAGGGATGGGACAGCATGCCTCCCGGGTGCCTAGAAGCTCTCAGGGACACGTGCCTTGGGGCTTGGGGAGAGGTCTCTACCAGACCCCAGTGCCTCAGGGAGCATGGCTCAGCCATGGGCCACTTTCCAGGAGACCCCAGGGGCCCCAGCCCTCAGCTAGCACAACAAACAGTCCTGGGCTTTCGGCTCTGCTGGAGGAACAAGGCAGGGTGCCAGGAGGCCTGTGGGGTGCCCGTGTACTGACTCCAGTGTCCTTTGTCCCAGCGGCACCATCGGGGATGAAGGCAACACACCCTCACCCACCCCACGAGTGGGAGGCCAGGCCTGCCAGCTCCTGGTGTGCTTCCTGCCCCCCCCCCCCCCCCCCCCCCACCGGGGTTCCCCCCCCCCCGAACTCTTCAGCAGACTCTGCAGGTCTGGGCCTTGAGGTTAGGAGAGATGGAGGACCCAAAGCAGCTCAAGCCTGGGAAGGAATCAGGGGCAGCCCTGCCCGGGGAGCTGGCAGTCTCTCGGGGTTCTGCCACTGAAGGAGGCTTTCAGCAAGAGAGGAGCCAAACAGAAATTACAGCCCCCAGGCTCTGCCCTCCTGCCTGCCTGCACCTCCCCACAGCCCAGCCAGCATGTGACTAAGGAAAAACACGCAGCCACACTGATGCAATTAGGAAAATGTTGTTTTTCAAACATTGCCAGATCCTCGGGGTTGACCCTGTAACCTGGGAAAATAGCGCACGGGTGTGTCGGGGCTGCGCCTGCCACTTGCAGCTTTGGCCTAAGAGTGCTCCGAGTCCTTGAGAAGCTCTGAGACCTGTGGGATGGGGGTGCCGAGACACCCCTGTTGCGTGTTCAGGGCACAGGGAATGTGGGATGAGCCCTTGCTGGGGGCTCAGGGAATGTGCCTGACCCTCTGGGTTTGAGGAAGGAGAGGAGGGCTTCTAGGCGCCCGCCTGCCTGCCTGAGAGGATCTCGTGCTCCAGGTGAGTGCCCCTCAACCCCACAGCCGCTCCCAGCCTCTGGGCACAGCCTGCCCTCAATTTTCCAGCTCGGGGAACAGAGTGTGGTCAGCAGACTCCTGTGCCTGCCTGCATCCTCCTGCCACCCTCCTGCCAGCCCAGCTTTAGACTGGGGAACAGGGCTGCTAAAGTGGAGGGTACTGTCCCCAGCTCCTTCTGCTCTCCCTGGAGCAGCTTAGAAGGGGCCCAGGGTCCAGGAGACCCAGCCCAGGGCCCCCCTACTCTAAAGAATCAGAGCTGTGGTGTGGCCCTCCTCGGGGTCTTCGCTCTTCCAGGAGCCTGGGGAGGGTGAGCCCGGCAGGTAGAGGCTGCAAGGGAAGGAGTCCTGCTTTCTCCCAAACACCCCACCATGGGCTGTCTGGGAAGCAACACCAAGGGGTGACCTGGGGCTGGACTGCCCTGGAAGGTCTGCCGATGCCAGAGGACCGGGAGTCCAGGGTGAGGTCGGGAGCCTGGGTCCCTGTTTGCACATCTGTGCCACGGAGGCATCCCATTAAGATGTGCAGCTGTCCTACTGGGCCAGGAGCCCCTGAGCTGTTCTGAGGTTATGGGCTCAAGGGTGGTTAGTGACCCTCTCGCCTGGAGAGCAGAGAGGGCGCGTGAGCCTTGGGAGCTGCTGCCCCAGAAGGCCAGGAGCCTGGGGGTGGCTGCTGGCATGTGCCCACACTTCTATTACAGATAACTAGCCAAAACTCTCTCCAGTGTGGTGATGGGGGCGGACGGGGTAGGGGCAGGAGCCCCGAAAGACGCTTGCAACTCCAGGGAGCCTCTTGGCTTACCTAGTCTGGCCCCAAACCCCCTGTGCCAGCATGGTCGAGTCTCTTCCACTCAGGTGATGGGGGCAGGGGGCTCTGTGGTCTCTGAATCCTGTGGACACCGCCAAGGGCAATTCAGCCCTCCCCAAGTGACACCCCACTCCTAGGCTCTGATCTGAGACAAGCCCCTTGGCCCCAGGGAGGCCAAGAACAAGGTCCTCTCTTAAGTCTTCTGGTCAGGCGCTCCCCCTCCCCAGGAGCCTGAGGTTCTGGGAGGAGGTCTCTGGGTCAAAGACGGGTGTTCTGGACCTGGAGGAAAACTGAGCAGACAGCCTTAGCAGCAAGGATTATGGAGGGGGCTGCTGGGCGGGCTTCATGACCCTGAACTGGACTTGACAAACCTCTCCCTGTGTGCTTTGGAGTGAGCCCCTGACAGGTGCTGTGCGTTCCAGTGGCCACAGTCCTGGTGGGTAGGGTGGAGTGGGGGGGGGGGGGGCGGCTGGTGTGGGTGACAGGGGCCTGCAGAAGGCAGGGCTGGGGAGGGGGACTGGGGGTGCAGGTGGGGTGAGAGCTGCTGTGGACTGACCAGGCAGGGGTCTTTGGAAGGGGAGGGGGATGCACAGGGGAAGGGAATGCAGGGGGGAGGGGTGGTGGGTCCAGGGAGGGGGAGGGTTGTGCGTGGCTGACCCAGCAGGCAGGGGCTTGCAGGGGGCGGGGGGTGGGGTCAGGTGGGCGGGGTCAGGTGGGCAGGCTGGGGCTGCATGAAGCTGACCTCGTTCGAGTGGAGGGGCTACTTGGGGGATGTGGGCCGGGGCCGCTCTCCCGCTGACCCCGCAGGCAGACGTGTGTGGGAGACGGGGGTGGGGTGGGGGTACTTGGGGATGCAGACCGCGGATGGCTCTGCTGACCCTGCGGGCGGGGGTCTGCGGGAGGCGGAGCCGGGGGGGGGGGGCGCGGGCGCGGCGCGGGCGCGGGCTGAGGGGGCGCTGGCGTGTGCCCGCAGGCAGCCGGGCGGCGGGGACGGCGAGCGCCCGGACACCGGCAGCTTCAAGATGAGCGACCTGGACACGGAGGTGCTGCCCTTGCCGCCGCGGTACCGCTTCCGGGACCTGCTGCTGGGAGACCCGTCCTTCCAGAACGACGACAGGTAGGGGCGGGGGTCGCCGTGCGCTCGGAGCTGTCCGCGGTGCTGAAGGCCGGTGCGCCGCCCGCTGCCCTTCAACTTTCCCGGGTTTCCCGGGCTTCCCGGCTTCCGGGCGGGGAAGTTTCGGTGGGGGCTGGGCGAGGGGGGCGCGCATCTTCCTGCAGGGGGCCCGGGGGATGGGACGGGGAGCTCTGTACTGGGGAGTCCTCCCAAAGACCGCCCCCGGCCTGGCCTCCCCGCTGCGCGTGCCTGCCCCCAGCCCCACTCCAAGCCCGGCTGACTTGGGGGACAAGGCCAGGGCCAGAAGGAAGCCGGCGGCGAGCCCGGGAGTCTGGCTGAAGGCCGGTGTTCTCCAGACTCTGGCTGCGGCCGTTTATTCTTAGGTAAGGGAGCTTCTTTCAAGCTCCTGCCGTGGTCCATTAGGGAGGGTGAGCACGGTTCCTCACCTTCAAGTCTCCTGGCTGGAGAAAACCAACATGAGTCTTTCGGTAAGAGACCCACAGAACCAGCTCTTGGGAATAATTCATACACCAGGAGAGCTGGCAGGAAGCTGGAAGAAATGTTGCTTTTCTCTGCCTTTTCCCCAAATAGCTGTCTTGGGTAAACACCCGGCACTTAAGCTCCGTCAGCCTCAAGGGAGGCGCTTTTCCACCCGCCTTCTCTGCAAGCGCAGGGACTCAGCGGCAGAGCCTGCAGGGCTGGGGAAGGAGCTGGCTCTCCTTGCTGTGTGTGCCAAGCCGCCCTCCATGGCCCTGGGGCACCTGCAGGTCCCTCCCCGCCCAGCCCGGGACCAGCTGGGCGAGGTCCAGTGTCCCTCCCACGGTGCAGCCTTTGGCGTCAGCACCTAGCGCACACGAGTCGAAAGGGTCGGACGCAGACTGAGCCCCTGGGATGATCGTTTGCTGAAGCTGACCTGGGAAAAGTCAGATTTGTGAACAAGGTCAGTGTGTAAAGACGGTGAGGAGCTGCCAAAGCATGTGGAAAGGGGTTTTAAGACCGCTGTGCCCACCGCCGGAAGCAGAGCATCCCACCAGACCCCAGCACATCTGCTTGCATTCTCATCGGGAGGAGAGCCGAGCTGACCCCGTCTGCCCACTTACCGTCAAGGTCGAGAGTTCAGTAGACGGGCTTCCCGCTCCTTAGTTCCTCTTGTGGGACTGAAGGTTGTAATGACAAGCCCACCCAAGAGCACACACAGGGAAAGTTTCACATCCCTCTCTGGGGAGACAGAGGGGTCAGGAGAACTCTGCCTGTGGCCAGGGCGCTCCTGCCCTCCTGGAATGCAGAGCTGGACCTGCATTCTCAGCATCTTCCTAGGGCAGCACCAGCCCCTCAGCACCTGCTTCCCTGGGACTCCGTTAAATCTTGAGAACAGCAGCCCCAGAGATTTTTTCCAACGTGGGAAGGAATGGCGTCTGTCGCCCGGAGAAGGCCGGGGGCCTCTGGCTGCGTCGGTAAATGCCAGTGTCTGCGGTTGGCATAATTTAAGCCACACATCCCTCTGCTTTCAGGAGTGGATGGCAGAGGTCTTCTCCCTGCTTGCCCCAGAGAGGAGGCACAGGGCCTCGGTGGATGTGGCTGGCCCTTGGAGGGTCCATGGGGCTCCTGGGTGGGGAGGGGGCCACTGGTTTGCACCTCTCCTGCTGGGTTCCAGGTGATGCTACCCCTGCTTGCTTGGGGACCAGAGGGGAGCCTGGGAGGTGCGGTGTTGGCTGCCCAGGGTTCCAGGAGCAGCCAGCTGGGGTGGGGGGCGCTGAGGAATGGGCACGGTGGGGACCTGGAGGGATCTTTCCTCTGCCCCCTGCCAGCCACTGTGCCAGGAACACAGTGAGAAGAGCTTTGTTTTCAAACTTTTTGGTTCAGGTGTGGCCTTGTCCCTCTCGTGAACCCCTCATGCTCACAGGCTGTGCTCCCCTAGGTCTTACTGGGGCCAGGGTTGTGTTTGGAGGTGGGGTGGCTGAGACCAGCTGAGAGCCCCATCCGTCAGGATTCACAAGCAGGGAGGCCCAGCCTGGGTCCTGGGTCGGAGCTGACAGTCCTAGCTCAGGGAGGAGGAGCCAGGGAAGCCGGGCTGTTGGAGGCCACTTCCTGGATGCCTGTGACATGGGCCCCTAGAGTTTCTACCTCTGTCCCTTTCTCGTCCTCAGTGCCTATGTCCCCTCCCCCATCACTGATTCCCAAGGTGGAGGATGGAGGCAGGCTTCTGCCCGGCCCGGCAGGTCCCCTTCTGCATGTATAGAAACCTTGTCAGGGTGTTTCCGGGGGCAGGGGCCTGGCATGGGGTTCTGGGGCTGCAGGCTGTCCCCCAGCACCATGAGGCTGGGGGCTCTGGCGGACCCCACCCAGAATTATCCTGGAGCCCTTTCCCTCCCCCCAGCCCTCCACCTGCAGCCCCCAGGCCCCAGAGCAGGCTCTGTGGGGTGAGCTGTGATTTTCTGCCCTGACTCTTGGCAGGCTGCGAGTGGGCAGGAAGGGCTGTGGGCTTCCTGCTCTCCGGAGAGATAAAGCCACCAGCAGTGAGTCACTGCAGCCTCACGCGCTATGGCCTTGGAGGGAGGGAGGGACTCAGCCCACATGGGTCAGGGAGGCTGCTTCGGCCTCTCCTGGGGGGGTAGGGGGAGCCTGGTGGGGGGGGAGGGCAGAGCCAGAGCTCACAAAACTTCCAGGGACCAGCTGAGGTCTCGGGGTGACCTTCACCACTGCCTGCAGGGCCAGGTCTTGAGGTCCTCGAGAGCAGGACTCTGCAGAAGTGCCGCTGGGCCAGGCCAGGCCTGGGGCTTGGGACTCCCCGATCCGCTTCCTGCTCCCTAACCCCCCCCCAGTTCTGCAGCTGACCCTCCCACGCACCTGACACCTGAGCACGTGGCACTAGCATCCTGGGGGATAGACTTAGGGATCTGAGTGCTTCACAGCTGGGGGCCACAGGAAGGGGTGATGACAGCCCCAGTCACCCCGCAAACAGCACTGTGATGAGATAGCAACATGGTTGGGGGCTTTTGTCATCATAAGTGTTTCTCTGCCTCCTGTCCTGGAACACAGATGAGAGGCTTTCCGCCCTGCCCACCCCCAGGCTCAGGGAGATGCAGGTGGGCTCTGTCCCCTGAGGTACAGGGGGACACGGGGACACCACCGCCTTGTCCCCACGAGGAGAACTGTGGAAAGGGCTGGGGTAGGGAGAGCCTCAGGTGAAGGCAAAGGGCCTGGCATGTGGCCACCTCCTAGCCTGCGTGTCCCTGATCAGCTGCTTTCCACAGCTGCCTTCCAGGCCGGAACCCAGCCTGTGGGGTGGGGGGGGTGCAGCTGGAGGCAGTGTCAGCAGGGGGGGCACCAGGCTGCTGCAGGAAGGACGAAGAGGCCAGGACTCCAGGGGACCCCACTGGGCTGTTGGTCTCTGCTCCTCTGACAACAGAGGAGGGAGCTGGACTTGCTTCTCTGGAGTCGAGCAATGCCAAATATTATTTCACACAACAAACTGGGAAGTGGGAAGACAGGCAGTCCTGCGCTGCTGGAGCCTGGGGTGGGGTGCGGGGGCTCGAGCACAGACCCCTTCCCGCCCTACGGCAGGGTGATTGACAGTCGGGGCTCCCGGGGCAAGAACTCCCCAGCTCTTGGTCCACTGGGGACCCTCAAACCCAGGTTTTGGGTGTGGAGAGGAGCAGGCAGGGCTGGGGTCCCTGCAGGAGGCGTGCCCCTTCCCCTCCGCTGAGCAGAACGGGCTCAGGCCCCCGCAGCAGCGGGATCAGAGCCACTCAGCTGTAACTGTTAGTAAGTGGACGTTGCTGAGCCCCACGGGAGAGGCCGCCAGCGCAGGCGGATCTCAGTGTGGCCGGGTCAGAACCGCCCCAGGCTGCTCCCTTCCCCTCCCTCTCTTCCCGCCCCCCGCTTTCTCTCCCCGGGGCTCCAGCAGATGCACAGGCTTCAGAGCGGGACACTGTCCCTGTTCACCGGCACAGGACCCAGGACCCTCCCGAGAGCCCAGGCGGGCAAACACCACCGGGGATCTCTGCTCTGGAGGGGGTCCGGGGAGGATTGGGGTCCGTGAGGGAGGCCGTGGGGACAGCAGGCTAGCCCGAGTTTTGCACGTGGGGGTTCCCTGCGGGTGATGAACACAGAGGGCCCTGTCACAGTAGAGGAGGACGAAGGACCGTGGACGTGCCCCCGCCCATGCCGGCCAGGCTGAAGGGGCGGCTGGCTTGGCACCAGAGGAGCTGACTGCTTCGTGCCGGGTCCTTCCTGCGTGGGGCTGCCAGGCTCAGACCTCCTGGGGGCCTGCCTCCTCCTCTGTGCCGTGACCCATGGGCAGGGCTGGACTGGTGGCTCCATAGTCAGGGTGGGACAAGGTGGGACCCCCGCTCTGCCCCGGCACCTGCTCCTTGCCCTGCCCCAGCTGGCGGCCTGGGTTCACTGCAAACATGCAGACTTCGGAGGACGCGCCAGCCGGGGAAACGGCCAGGGCCCAGGCTGGCGGGGCCCAGGCAGGGAGGATTCTTGCCACCTTCAGGACCTGCACAGTAGGACTGGGTGGGCTCTGGGCAGGGGGGACATGGGGCTAAAGCCAAACCCCTCAGCTCCCCCCAGAGACTCCGTTCAACCAGCACAGCCATTCCTGCAGAGCCCGTCACCCCCGGGAGCAGCTGTTCCTGCCCCCGGGCGCCTGCCTGCTGCCCACCGGCCTCTCTGACAGACCCCCAGTCTTCCTCCCTCGCTCCCTGGCTCTGACCTGAAATCCCTGTGCCCCCAGCTGCCCGCCGCACTTCCATCCCGCCTGAGCCCCAAGGCCCACTGGGCCACGCGCGGTCTGGGCAGCTTCTGGCTTCGCTCTGTCGGGCCGTGGCCCGCGCACTGGCATGCGGCCCCGGGGGGCTGCTCCAGGGACGCGTCCGTCTGGGGCTTGCTGCGGTGCTGCTGCGCGATCCAACCAAGGAAGAGCCAGTGGCGGGGCCAGGTTCGGGTCAATTCTCGGAGCTTTAAGGACCTCTAAGGGAGTAAAATTTGTGATTTTTTTCCACTCACCTTCCCGGTCCGAGGCTCATCGCTGCGCCTGCCCCACAGCACTGTGAGTGGGCTGGGGCTATCGGATTCCATTCCCCGTGTCACCTGGGGTCCCCCACAGGGAACAAGGGCCTGAGTGGTGGTGGCGGGGGGGGGAGGTAGAGAGAAGGGCGGGTGACCCCTGTGGAGGCCAGGCTCCTGGGGGCAGGTCGTGCCTTTCTCCAAGTGGGGGTTCTGGGGACTGGGGCCCCCCAGCCTGAGAAGGTGAGCAGCAGGCAGACGGAGAGTAAAGCGACAACAGGGAGGGACAGGACGGGGAGGGGCACAGACCCACGTGTGCCGAGACAGGTCAGCTGGGCTCTGGGCCCTGTATGTGTGTTTGTGGACTGGGCACGCCGCTCTGTCTTCTGGGTGCTGGGGGAGTGGTGGGCCTCAGTCCATGTGCCGGCTGTCCTGGGGCCCCTGCTCACGCCCTGGAGGTGTCTCAGAGTCCCCAAGATAGGGACTTGGGTGTCCCCCAGGAGCCGTGCTCCCCATCCTGCCGTTGGGCTGTGCCAGCTCTAAGCCCACATTGGGAGACATGTGTGCGTGACTCAGAGTTCGCTTCCTCCCAAATTAGTGTGAAGCGCAGCATGGACCCCCCATGAGGGGCACCAGCATTCTCCAGGGGCTCCAAAACCATGATCGGTTTTGGTTTCAAACTGTAGCTCCCGTTAGCGCCTGTTGGGCTCCCCGTGATGGCCGTTTACCGCTGTAGCTATGTTGTGGGGGGACCGTCGCGCCGTGCAAGCGTCTGGAACAGCGCAGGGAGGCGGCAGGGCTCGGGCCGTGCTGCAGTCAGCTCTGGCTGTGTAACAAAACGGCCTAGACCAGGCAGCTGAAGCAAGAGATGCTGACGTCTCCGTCGCAACGGGAGGTCCAAGGGCACAGAGCCAGCACGGTGGGTCCGGCTGACGGCCTCTTCCCGGTTTACAGCCGCCTTCTTGTTGTGTCTTCATGTGGTGGAGAGAGAGAGGGAGCACTGGGACCTTAGCAAACCCTAATCACCCCCCAGGGATGCCTCCCAGCAGCATCCCACCGGGAGCTGGGCCTTCAGCATACAAAGTTGCAGGCTTGGCGGAGGAGTTAACGCTACAAGAGAAACGGCAGGTGCCAGGTGGCCCTTCCCTCCATGGGGTTAAGCTCTGCTTTGACTTCACAGTCCTTAAGCTCCGAGGGCGTCCCAGGAGAGACTGGAGAGAGAGGCTGTGTGGAGCCTCCCGTGTCCCCTCCAGGCTGGGCGTGCACGCAGCGAAGGGCCCTGTCCAGGGTTCCAAGGCTGACTGGGGGCGCTTCGGGAAGGGTGGGCTGCAGAGAGTACCCCAGACCCTTAACAGTGCTTGCAACGAGCCCCCCGCCCCAGCCCCAGCACGCATGCTTACACAGAGCCTGTGCACACGATCTTTTTTGGAAATAGGACCTTTGCAGCTGTGATCAAGGTAAAGCTCTCAAGGTGAGATGATTCTAGGTTAGGGTGGGTGCTGAGCCCCGTGACCGATGTCCCTAGAGAAGAGAGGACAAGGGCAGAGGTTGCAGGGACGTGGCCCCAAGCCAGGAGCTGGGAGAGGCAAGAAGGACCCTCGCCTGGAGCTTCCAAAAGGACCGCTGGCCTCGGGACGGGCAGAAGATGAGTTCCTGTTGTCTTAGGGCCCCCAGTTTGTGGCATCTTGTTATGGCACCCCAGGACACTGACACCGCTTTCACAGGGTAAAGTGGGAGGGGGGCCTTCGAAGCCAGGGACCCGGCACCTGCCCCCTTGTCTGGGCACTAAGGGAGCTTATGGCATGGGGCTATGGAGGGCACCCTGGGCCTGCAGAGTGGTTCCTGCCCTTGTCCGGTGGGACCCTTGGCCCACGGAGGTTGGATGGAGTCTGGGAATAATGTGGCCCGTCCTTTAGCTGGGGTGTTTTCTGGAGCGGGTCCTACATTAACGTGGAAAATAGGTTTTTCAGCAGAGGAAGAGAGGCTCCCTCCCACTGGGCCTCCCCCAGCCTGTGGGAACAATGGCTCCTGGCTCCCAGGGCTCAGGGGCTGGGGGGGCCTGCATCCTTCGTGACCTTGACCCTCACTAGAGCCCAGGAAGGAGGCCACTCTGCAGGCAGGGAACGCAGCTCCCCTGGGGCAGCAAGGGGCAGGGAGGAGGCCTACAGGAGGCGGGGGAGGTGTCTGTGCTGGGCAGAGGGCTGGGGCCTGAGGTAGGTGCGTGGGGGAGTACAAGAGGACAGACGACAGACGTAGAGGTCCCCAGCTCTCCTCTCCACAGCTGTGTGCTGGGAAGGGAGACCACCCCCCCAATCCTGGCAAGGCCCTGGCCAACCCCCACTGCGTCTTTGTCTTTTCTAGGGGTGGGAGTCCCTTCTGGGAGGTGAGCCAGCTGCCTCCTCACCCACGAGGGGGCCCACGTCCTGGCTCCCTCCTTCCTCCGTAGCCCCATTACAGCCTTAGTGGGCCCTGGTGGGGGAGGCGGAGAGGCTGAGGTGAGGTCACCCGGGGAAAGCTCCTGTATGCAGCTCCTGGAGAGCCCCAGACCCTCCCCACGGGGCCTGCCCTGCCCCCCCTCCCAGCTAACCAGCAGCTGTCTCTCTGTCTCTGTGTCCCCATGTCTTCTCTGTCTTGCTCTGCCTCTCCAGCCGGTTTGTACTTCGTTCTAGGCCCTTCCAGAGCAATTAACTAGGGCCTGGGAGCAGGGAGAAGGACCCCAGCCCCGTGTCTCCTTCTGGAGGGGAGCTCGGCCAAGAACTCCCGCTGAGCCTGGCAGGGGTTCTAATGCCCGTGAGGGGAGATGTGGCCCCATGGCTAGGCAGTGCCCCGACAGCGGCAGCACCCCCCACGAGCCAGCCCCGCCACATTCCTCTGGACCCGCTGGGTGGGAGCGGGGCACACAGGTGGGCTGTGGGAGCTGCCCTAGGAAGACAGCCAGGGCCCAGGACCACCGCCCCCAGGTCGGCTGAATGATAGTCCTCCAAGGATGTCCCCGTCCTAATTTGTGGAACCTGTGAATGTGGCCTCAGATGGCAGAGACTTTGCGAGTGGGACCAAAGTAAGGATTTTAGGATGGAGAGAGGATTCTCCCTAAGTGCTGTCCCAAGTGTCCTCATTAGAAGGAGGCAAAGAATGTTAAAATGGTAAATTTTGTTATGTGTGTTTTACCCCAATTTGAAAAGAGAGAGAAGCAGAGGGCAATTTTATACAGACAAGCTCGTATGAGGACAGAGGCAAGGATCAGGGGGACACGGTCCAAGCCAAGGGACACGGCAGCTTCCAGGGGTCACAGCCCTGCGGTACTGACCACTGACTTTGGGGCTCAACTGGGAGGGAACGGTCCCCGCTATGACAGCCGTGGGCACTGGAATGCACAGAATTATTGGGGGAGAGAGGCTATCGGGAGAAACCACTCCGTTTCCATCTGGGGCGTGCCCAGGCCCACGGGCCAGCCCCATGCTGGGAAGCCACTGTCTCCCGGCAACACATTCCCAGTGGCATGTGCAGGGGACTCCCCGAGACTCATGCCATGTGCTGGGGATCCTCTGGTGGTGCCCAGGGATTGGTGGAGGGCATGGCGGGGAGTGGGGGCTGAGGGGCCCAGGGAGGGGAGCCGCAGCAGTTGCCCGGGGGGAGCTCACCCCTCGCGACTGGTTTGCTCAGACCAGGAGTCCTGTGTCCTGTCTGGTTATTAGGATCCTTGGACTCCTCGTGATTCCGAACAGCTCCCACCCGGGGCGGCACCCCCAAGATCTCCACGGCTGCCCAGGACCGTGAATGTGATGGGAGGCCACACCTGGGTTCACGGTACCCAACGGTGTCTGGCTGAACTTCTAAAGTCACATGTTGGGGTTCCAACACCCCCGGGGCCTCAGAAAGGGACCTTGTGTGGAAGTAGGGTCACAAGGTCGTCGAGGGGGCCCTGCGCCTACACGACGGCCCCTTTTACAGAAGGCAGTTCGGAGGCCGGCCGAGGGAGGACACCAGGGGCAAGGCGGGGAGGGCGCCGCGGAAGGGCCAGCCCTGCCAGCCCTGGTGTCGGGACACCTGCTTTCCCTTGTCTGAGCCGCTGGGTCAGCGCTGCTTCCCTGCGCGGGGAGGGACTCCACCGTATAATTAAGAAGACTCAGTGACCTCTGAGCTGATCAGAAGGACATTCTCTGGGGGGCCCAGTCCCGTCGCACGAGCGCACTGAAAGCAGGACGTCTTCTCAGGCGGGATGTGGAAGAGCCGGGGCTTTGAGGCACAGGGCCTCTGGCACCCAGTGCCTGGCGCTCCAGATGGGGGTGCCGCAAGCCGAAGAAGGAGGCAGCCCTGGGGAAGGGAGTAGGTGGCAGCCACCGAAACCAGGGGCCCAGCCACCCTCCGCCCACCGGGGTCTGGAGGAGCTGCCGGCGAGAGAGCCCAGCCCTGCGGACGGGGCCGAAGCCTGGCGAGCCCCCAGGACAGACGGAGCCAGGCTCTGCCTGGACTCACCCTGAAGCACTGGCAGGGGGGAGGCATTGCCTACAGTGGCAAAGCTGGTGGCGACTGGTCACACAGCAGAGACAGCTAATAAGTGACGCCTCCTTCCTGTGGAGCGTCCCGCTGTCCACCTTCATCCGGCTGCCCCTTCCAGGGGCTTCAGCCTGTCCCTCTGCCTCCAATTTCCTCACACGCTGGCTCTTGGGTCTAAAGGCCTCGTGGACCAAACAGGAAGGACTTTTTAGGTGATGCTGTGGTCGCCATGTGGCCCCGTATACTGCTGGGTTAGGGCTGGCCGCGTATCCCTGCTCTGGGCTGGCACAGCCCCCCGGCTGCCCTGCACGGACCCCATGTGCGTCCAAGGACCGCAGCTCCAGGAGCATCCCCGCAGGGCCCTGCCACCTGCCTCGTCAGCATCTCGCCCCCACGTGTCAACCACGTGCTTCTGCAGCTGCTGCTTCTCCTTCGTCGAGGGGAGCTGGGTGTGCACCCTGACCCAGAACTCCTGCTGGAAAGGCAGAAAAGCGCATACCGTCCTTTCTCTCTCGTCACCGGTTTCCCGAGCAAGGCAGCGTGTCCTGGCAGCCCCGGCCGTGACCCCGCAGGGCCACTTCTCTGACCCTCCTTGTGAGCATGAGGAGTTCACCCGCGGGGCCACAGAGGCTCAGCAGAGCCCCCAGCATGCCCACACCCCAGTTCCCGGCACCTGGCACATGTCGCCACCACGGGCCGGAGGGCCTTGGCGGACGTGGCGAGGTGGAGGCTTTTGATGTGGGGATCTTTGCTGTGGCCCCACGGTGTCATAGGGTCCTCGGAGAATGGAGGCAGAGGGACCGAAGCAGAAGTCAGCGGCATGAGGCTGGGACCCCGAGAAGCTGCAGAGGCCGGGAACATCCATCTCCAGAGCCTCCAGAAGGAAGCAGCCTTGTGCGGCCTGGAGCCGGGTCCCAGGACTATGAGACGGTAAACTCGTGTTGCTCTCAGCCACTCGATTTGGGGTGAGTGGTCCCGGCAGCGGCAGGAAACCCCTCCACCGTGATTTAATCATTGCCCGTCCCGGTGCTCACCTGTCCTTGCTGGCCCAGTGGGAGCCCCTCCGGCCGGGCTCCCTGCCTTCCCCGCCAGCTTCTCTTCACGGCGGACCGCATGCGGAACAGAAAACTTACCATCTTAATTGTGTTTAGGGACGTAGTTCAGGGCACATGTATGTTGGGCAGCCTTCCCCAGAACATGTCATCTTCCTAAACAGTCCCAGTGAAACACTGTCCCCTCCCTCGGCCACAGCCCCATGCCATGCCCCGCGCCCCTCGTCTGTGGGTCCGGCTCCCCCACAGCGTTTCCGCTCACACAGAACTGGTCCCGTGGTGCCGGGCTGACCTCTGCGGGCACCAGACCTCCAGCTCTGCCACGCTGCAGCCGGTGCCGGGACTCCCTCCTCTCGGAGGCCGAGTGCTGCTCCGTGGCGTGGACAGACCGCGCCTCACCCTCCTTCTGTCTTTGGGCCCTTGGGCCGCTTCCACGTTCAGCTCCTGTGAGTGACGCCGGACACGGTGCGCAACTGCCTCCCGGAGACCCTGCTTCCTGCCCGGGGTAGGAGCTGCTGGCTCACCGGGGTAGCGAGTTAAGCTCTTTGAGGAAGCTCCAGGCCCTCCCACCGCCGCCGCAGCCTCTCACGTTCCCAGCGACGTGCACGGTGCCCAGTTCTCCACGTCCGTCCAGCACGTTTTCTTTCTGCGGATCGATCACCACCGTCCCGGCGAGCGCACGGTGGCGTCTCGTTCGAGTCGTGCTGCTCTCGTGACTGGCGGTGTTGAGCATCTTTCCGTGGGCTCCCTGGCCCCCAGGAGCCGCCCGGGCACTGCCCGGGCCCGGCGACGGTGCCTGCCATCAGGACACCCCCTGGGTCACCTCTCCCGACGTGGGGCTGTGGGTGAGGATGCCGAGGACCTGCAGGCACACCCCAGCTTGGCTTCAGAGGGTGGAGGCCGGCATCCACCTGGGGGTCCCCAGCCCGCACTCTGCCTGCCGCTCCCGTTCTCTCGCGAAGCTTCTGCCTCTCCCTGGGCTCGAGGCTCTGGGGCCAGCCCTCTTCCCAGCCTGCACACCTGTAACATCCCACCTGCAGGCCTCACCTGCTCCAGGTCCCTCTCCAGCCCCGCCGCCTACAGCGTGCCAGGCGTGGGTGCCCAGTCCCCCACAAGACAGTGTGAAGGATGCCCAGAGTGGATCTGGCAACGCACCCCATCCGCTCCTCTTGTCCTCCCTGTCTCGGGGCATCACCGCCCACCCACTCCCTCAGCCCTGGTGGATTCCCCTGCCATCCAGTCCTCCAGAAGCCTGGCGACTTCCACCTGTGCTCCCCTCCTCCGCCGGGCCCAGCCCCTCTGGGCACAGAAGATGCAGAGCGACCCCTGCTCCGCAGGGTTGCTCCAGCAATAGGAGGAAAGCCGTGGTCATAGTGCTCGGGGAAAGGGAGACGGCTCTTTGCTTCCGCCCCCTGCCGCAGGCACAGGGCTCGAGCTTGTCCAAGCCCAGTGGGAGTGGGCAGTTTGGGACACTGCTCGTGGTGTGCCGTGGCCAGGGAACTCGGTGCCCCACACCCGGGGGTCTCTCCTCCACATACAGGAAACAGGGACCATGCAGTAAACTGGATGACCATCTTCCAAATAAATCCAAGCTTATGTAAGCACTGCAGCGGGCCGGCTGCAAGGGCCTCTGCCACCCATTCCAGATGGAGCGGTGCTGATGGTCGCCTGGTGGACTGTCCCTGCACATCAGCCCAGGGTTTCCATTAGGCCACGTCATACATAACGCTGGGAAAACCCTCCTTTGTCCCCCTTACCATGGACCTTGGAAGCCATCGCCGCATGTGGACCAAGTGCCCTCAAAACCCAGGAACGGGAGAACACATGGCAGCCGTGGCAGACGTTGACGGGCGTGCTGGCAGTCTGGGTGCATACAGGCGGGCGCCGCGCCATCGTGGCCACACGACCACGAGCTTGTGTCCCCTCTGTGGGTGAAAATGACTCCCAAGGAGCCCCGTGGCTTCCTTCCCCCCAGGTAGCCGCGCAAGCACCCCTGCCACCCGCCCTGCTCCTTACTGAGCAAAGGAGCCACGGCATTGCCCAGAGCCCCCGCACTCACTGGGGGCAGCCGCTCCGTGTCGCCCCGCAGGAAGGGGGACAAGTGGCAGCCATCTCCTCGCCCCCTCCCCCCTCAGGAGCAGGCGTGGGGCTTTGCCCACATAAACACCTTGTTCCTTTAAGGCAGATTTCTGATGGGGGCACAGCCCGGGGGGTGTTGGGGGTCTGCCGAGACCCCAAATGGCACTGTGCCAGACCTTCCTGCCTCTCCACGTCTGGGGAGGGGCCAGCAGGGGCTGCAGATTCTGAGGCCCACCGTCCTTCCACAGACCTTCCAGAAGCCAGGCAAGCTGGAGTCCCCGGTCTGGGCGTCAGGGTTCAGGCAAGTCAGGAAGGCCTGGAGCGCTGGCCGCTGAGTTCAGCTGCGCTTCTCAGCACCTCCTGCCCCCAGCGGGCTCCAGCCAGAGCCTCGGCCCCCGGCACCCATACACACCTGCCGGCAGCTCCCCGGCCAAGCCGCCTCACCTGCCGGCTCCTCTGTCTGTTTCTCCCCACCTCCATCTCCTGGGGAAACCTACCTCTGACCTCCATGCCTCATCTCCCCACTTAACAAAACTGAAGCTTGCACTGTCTCCCGGGTTTTCCCGGTCGCCGGGGTGACCCGAGCCATCCCCAGCGGGGCATCTGGTGCAGACGGGTCTCCACGAAGCAGCTGCTTTGTCCAAAGCAGGGCCCTTGTGCCTGGCACGGAGCTGAGCCTAGCATACGGGCCCTGCTCGGAGAGTGCCCCCACGGACACCGGATGGCCCTGTGGGATGGAGGGAGGATGGGCAGACAGATCGGGCATGTCCCACCTGGCGGCAGTGGGATCACCCAACCTGAGCCAGCATGGGTTGGGGGGGCCTGGAAGGTGGGCACAGCTCCCGCAGGCCATCCAGAGCCCCGCCTGAGTCCCCAGGACCCGCAGGCCGCCTGGGACTTGGGCACACGGCTGAGCACCGAGCTCGTGGGCTCCAGCCGCTCTTGCCTGCGGAGGTGAGTGGCCGAGAGCCACCAGCTGTCACCGCGCCACTACTGCTCCCCTCCCCCAGCGCCACCGTGACTGTCGTGATTCTTACTACTACTTCCGTTACAAGGCGGCGTTGGCCCCTGGGCGCCGAGACCCCTCCCGCCGGGACACCCCCGCGCGTAAGGCCGCCCCCCGCCTCTCGGCGCCCCCCGCCCGCCCGGCCGGGCCGATCCACTGCGGCGGCGGCGCGGGGAGCGCGGGGCGGGGCACGGAGATGGGAGCACCGCCCCCGCCGCCTCCCGCCCGTGCGCTCCCGCAGGATGGCGCGGGCCAAGCTGCCGCGCTCGCCGTCCGAGGGCAAGGCGGGCCCGGGGGGCGCCCCAGCCGGCGCCTCGGCGCCGGAGGAGCCGCACGGCCTCAGCCCGCTGCTGCCGGCCCACGGCGGGGGCTCCGTGGGCAGCGACGTGGGCCAGAGGTAGGGGCGCGCGCCTGGGGACCCCGCAAGCCGCCGGGAGGGGCTTTGCTTCTGCCGCTCGCATCTCGTAAGGGCTCCGCTGGGCTGCACCTGCCGCGTTGCCTGCAGACTCGGGGAGGGGGGCGATGACTGGGTTCCCGGCTGGGAACCCTCACCCAGGCGCGCTCGGAGCCTATGGTTCCCCCCCCCTCCCCCCGCAACTCCCTCCTGCTCTCAGTAACTGGTACGGTGGGCCTGCAGGTAAACTGGAGGGAGAGGGAAGAGAGGACCCAGACACAGTGCCAGGTGGCTCGGGGACCCTGCTCTGTTCTGGCCCACTGAGCCCACACTCCTGTTGGTTCTAGTGGCTTCTTGTCGGGAGGCAGGGCCAGCGTCCTCATCCCCACTTCAGAGGCGGGCAGCATGAGGCCCAGGGAGGTTGGGGGCCTGGCCAAAGGCTGCATAGCAGATTGGAGCTGGGACATAGTCAGGTCTCAGGTTCCCTGGGGATGAGTGCCCCTAGCTAGTGGCCCTTAGGGTGCAGGAGGCCTGTTTCCTGAGGAGGGGGCTCTCCTGGGGAGGGGGCATCACAGGCCCTTCTCCGGTTCCTCTGAGGGCAGGGGGGCATGCAGCACCCCCCATCTCACGGGCAGGGGGGCACGCAGCTCCCCCATCTCACGGGCAGGGTGGCACGCAGCACCCCCATCTCACGGATGAGGACACTGAGGCTTGGACTGCTAGCACTAGTACTTAGCCAGCACCTTCTGTGTGCAAGGAGCCCTTCTAGATGCTGCGGGAGGAACATAGATGAATCAGACCCGCCCTGGTGTAGGCACACATCGTGGGCACGGAATCCTGTGTCTGGCAGAGAGGAGCAGGCTGGGCCGGGGTGAGGAGAGCGGGGGCTCCCCGGGCTGCTGGTCTTCGGGGGGGGGGACTCCAGGAGGTCGGCAGGGGCCCTCCAGGCTGAGCCAGCAGCCAGGGCGGAAGCCCAGGGGCGGGGGTGCCAGGCCTCATTAAGGTCAGGGCGGAGGTTGGCAGGGAGTTGGCCTGGCAGATGGCAGAATCGGGGGTGCCTAGGGAGTCTCTCCCTTGCCCCTCCCACCGGGCTGCAGGCTGTCCAGGCCCCTCCCTGCCCTCACACCCCATTTCCGGCTCCTTGGAGCTGCCCAGTGGTTACTCCCAGTCCCTGGAGCAGACTGTCAAGAATGGAGGCGAAGCGCGTCTAAGAGGCTCCGGGCAGCTAATGGGCAGCCTGGGTGGGCAGGAAGTGAGTGCTGGCCAAAGCCCTGGGGACGGCTCTCTCCCCTCCATTGCTTCTTGGACACTGTGGGGGGCAGTGATTCTCGAGGCTCTGGTTACAGCCAGCCCAGCCCTTGGAGGAGATTGGTTCCCCTTGCTGTCCCTGTTCCTGCAGGGACGCGGAGATGGCAGGTCCTGCCCAGGCTGCATCTGAGCCTGCAGTGCAGAGCGGGAGCTGAGATGGCAAGGCCACCTCCTCCAGGAAGCCCTCTCCCATGCCCGCACTCTCCTGCCCCCAGTTCCGTGCTGGTGCTTACGTGGGGGGCTCATTCTGTCCCCAGCAGCCCCTGAGTGTAGGACCCATATCAGCCTCCTCACGCGGAGCGAAGGGCACGTTCCGAGGCTGCATAGGATCAGGGCTGGGAGCCCGGCTGCCTGATGCCCCCAGACTTTAGACACATGCTATGAGGTTCATTCCGGACGGGAGCAGAGAGCACCCACAACAGGTTCCTGAGCGGAGCGGGACTCGCAGATCTCCTTAGGCACTCAGATGTGACCGAGCACCCAGCACACCCAGGGTCCAGGGTGCTGGAGACGTTTGTCAGAGGGAGCTAGGGGCCACAGCTCCTGAGGCTGGTCTCATCTGCATGCCTGGCTGCCCGCTGGGGCCAGCCAGGGCCAGAGCTCTCCGGGCCACTTGGCAGCATGAGCCTTCCTCAGGGTGGCCCAGAGCCTTCTGGATGCCTCACCAGTGCTGGGGCAGCAATGAGGCCCAGGGAAGTCCTGCTCCCAGTCCCATGCCCAAGCTCCTCACCCACCCACTCCCAACACAGTGCTCCCTAGTCACAGGGATGCTGTGGGCCCGCATGGGTTCCCCCCCAACACACACCCAGCCTAGGCTCCCTGGGCTCTGTGCTCATGGGTCTTCATTTTCCTCTGTCCCTTGCCTCCCCTGTGCCTTGTGAGGCCAGGTGTGGGAGGGGGACAATGGTTAGAAATTGGGATCTGGGGGTCGGAGTGATGCAGCCGTCATTCAAGAGCTTCTGAGCAAGGGGCCCAGTGAGCCCTCCACAGGCGTCAGCGCTGCTCTGGGGCCCCCTTGTGCCCCCAACAACCCCAGGACTGGGTGGCCTTGTTCTTCCCAGGTGCTATGGCAGGTCAGGCATGCTGACCTGGACAGACAGGGCGGGAGATGATAGGCCTGATTACTGGGAACCCCCTCCCCCAGGGTTTGGGTTCTGCACCAAAGGAGAGGTCACTGGTGTATCCTTGGAGGGGACCCTGGCTGAGCAGCCTGGAAGGCGCGATGGCAGCACCAGTGAGCAGGGAAGGGCTACAGATCTAGGAGGGAGAGTCCGGGGCTGTGGGAGTTGTGGGGAGTGGGGCGAGGTGTGAGGGGCGCCCCGTGGACAGCTGAGTCTGGGGCACCTGGAAGCACAGCCAGGAGAACTCCAGGGGCAGGAGCCAGGCTGGCCAGCGGGGACCCGCTTGTGGGTGTGGGTGCTCTGAGGGGAGGGGAGGAGCAGAAGGTCAGAGGCCAGAATGGAAGTCAGGCCCGGTGTGAGGCGGCAGGTGGAGGCCAGGGTGTCCGCAGGGCAGAAAGAGAGGAAGAGGGGTCCCCAAGGAGGAGGGGGAGCCGGAGGGCCTGGGCGGAGGAGTCGTGCACTTGGCCGTGCCGCTCTCTGTGCCCCGCCATTGGTAGTTCAGGGGAAGGGACATCCTGGGGCGGGGTCTCTCTGAGCTGGGCTGACAGGCAGGGTTTAGGGAGTGGAGGGGAACTCCAGCTGCCCGCCAGGGGCTCCGCGCCAAGGCCCTCGGGGGAGGCGGGGCCGGCGGTGTGGGGGCGGGCCAGGAGGTGGGTCTGGTGGGCGGGGCTTGACGGGGGCGGGGCCGGAACAGGTGGCGGCCGGCGCCCGGGCTGGGTTAGCATCCCCGTGAGCCCAGGTGGGGGCGGCATTGAGCGGCCCCTGGGCGCAGTCTGTCCCTCCCCGCTGCGTCTCTGACCACTGAGGAGGGGCCTGGAGGGGCAGGGCCCATCCCTGCATGCAGGACCCCGGGAGCATCTGTGAATTGGGGCTGAGGAGGCAAGGGGAGCAAGGACTGCGGGAAACTCCTTTTACTCTGCGCTCTCGCGCAGGCCCGCCAGGTGCTCCAAGCACCGAGCGTCGAGCGTCGCGGCCACATCTGGGGGTCCTCAGGGTTCCAGTGTGGTCCTGCTTTCCTGCTGTTCTTACCAGGACCCCACGTGTTTGCCCTGACCCCAAACCTGCCTGTCTCAGTCCAAGAGCGGCAGGCAGAGCTCCCTCCCCCACAGGTCCACTCGTTCTCCTCCCCTTCCTGTGGCCCCCATGCTCCTCCAGGAACCTCGACCCTCCACACCACTCCCCCAGGGCCCTGCACCCACTCTCCGTGAATTCCTGGCTCCACCACCATGGCCATAGCACTGCCAGACTCCTGGGACAGCTGTCACCCCAGCTCGGGGCTTGGGGCAGTGCCAGGGCCTACGAAAGGGAACCTGAGCGGGACAAACATGTAGACTTTGCCAGAAGCACCCGGTGACTCCAAACTGAGGCCCGGTGCAGCCCTGGCTCCCACTGCTCCACTGGGGGCCCAGCCGCTCCGCACACCCCGTCCAGACCTTGTTCCCAGAGCGTCCTGCGGCCCCACCTTGCCCACCCCAGCACTGGGAGCTGCGGGTTGGGCACTGGGAGGGGAGCCTGCCCACCCACAGGGAACAGGTGGGCGAGTGCCTGCGGCCCAGCCCATGGCTAGGGACTGCCCCAGCCCTACAGGCCGGCTCCTTCCTCCTGCCTGTGGCCTTGGGGAAGAAGTGGTCCTCTCTGAACCCATGCTTCCTCTTCTGGAACGTGGCTGCTTTGAGGATTAAGAGCACATCATCAGAGAAGAGTAGACTTTCGGCACACACACAGACCCCCACCAGCCCCCCAGGGGCCAGTCCCCAGAGCCCCATAGCTCCCACCGGCCTCCCCTCCAGCCCAGGCCCAGCCATCTTGAGGTTAGCTGCGTGTGGCCAGGCTGGCAGAACCCTTGGGCAGGCGGCCCAAAGGGCAGCCGCCGTGTGGTGGTTGGTCAGTGGAGGGGGTACACCTGGGTACCCCCTAAGAAGCATCAGCACCCAGCCTCAGCCTGTCCTCTCTCTGGGAGGTCAGGGTGCAGGGCTCATGGGCTCTGTGGCCCACAGAGAGCACGGGAGCAGAGAGGAGGTGGGTGGACTTGAGACAAGGGAGCCCTGATTGTCGCGTCTTGTGTGGGAACTGGCCCTTGCCAAGTCGGCTTCCCAGGTGGAAAGTGGGGCTAACAGTGCCTTTCCCTGGAGCCAGGGGTGTGGTGCCTGGGGCAGGCATGGCAGGAGCAGGGACAGTGAGCGCTCACCAAATGGGCTGATCCTTTCCTAGTTCCTGGGCTGAAGGCGGGTGGCCTTGGCCTTGGCCTTGGGTGGGGTATGGCCTGGCAGGGGACGCATGTGCCGGCTGCCGTCTGCGCTGTGCTGCTTTCCAGGGCACTGAGGTCTCCGGGCACGGTCACTGCCCCGAGGCAGGCTGCCTCCTGTGGGCCCCTCTGCCGCCTGGGGGCTCCGTGGGTCGGGGAGGGGTGTGTGCCCATGGGTTCGCCCCGCTTCCCTCGGGCCCTGCCCAGCGCCTCCTTGACTATCCGTGACCCGCCTAGTCCAGGAGTCCAGGCCCTCCGTCCATCTGTCTTCCGTGTTGATGTGAGCGCCTGTGTCTGTCCCCAGGCTTCACGTGGAAGACTTCAGCCTGGAGTCCTCTCTGTCTCAGTAAGTGCTTGCAGGGTCGCCCGCGGGGACGGGCAGTTGTCCTGGCACCCACGGCGGCCCTGGGGAGGCGGGGGCTCGGGCCCTGCCAACTCTGGCGGGGTGGGGGGGACGCCAGGCAGGAGCAGGCACGAGGCGGCACCGGCCACCCCCTCCTCGCACCAACAGGAGATGTGGGCCTGAGGGCTGGAGCGTGGGCTGAGTCCCCCGGGCGGAGCCCTGCCGTGGGAAACGGGGCTCCAGAAGCGGGGACCCCCAGCCTCTGCCTGGATGAGGACAGGCACGTAGACGACTGCTGGGACCCTCCTGCCTCACCCAGCCTGGGCCATGTGCGCCGGTCCAGGGGCCCCAGGGCACGAGGCTGTTCCTGGGCTCAGCTCCGATCTAGGTCAGGTGGAGGGTGGCTTTGAGGCCGGGGAGACCTACATCATCCTCAGAGTGGCCACATCCTGCCCAGGCCCTTGGCGTTCGGTGTGGCCACCAAGTGGAGCCTGACTTCATCCATTCACACGGTCGTCCTCCCTCGGTGCTTCTGCTGCCCATGCTCTCCCTGCAGCCTGAGGCTTGGGGCTGGGATTCTCCAGTCTGGAGTGTGGGAGCCAGGAGGCCGGGGGGGTCCATTGCCCTCAGGGCTCTCTGGGGCACCCCAGGCTGCCCGGGGGATGTGGACCGTGTGCAGCCCCCCGAGGGGCCGAGGCTACAAGTCCTACCCGGTAGAGCAGATGCCCCGGGCCATGGAGGCCCACAGAGGCTCTCCCAGGCCCCTGCCCAGCCGAGGGCACCCACACCGGGCCCTCCCCGACATGCACGCAGCAGGCCCCAGGTGGGACCACCCTACCCGGAAGCCCCAGGCTGGGCTCCTCTGCTGTTTTGAGAAGCCACTGTCCACCCCCCTCTCCCCCTTCCCCCGGCTCCTCTGCTCCTCCAGGTTGCCCACCCAGGGGACGTCCCTGGCAGTCGGTCCCTGGCCGCGGGCAGGCGCTAGAGGAGAGCTTTCAGCTCCGGTGAGGGTCGGGGCACGGGAAGGATGTGGCCACCCGCCCTCCACAGGCGGGTCTGCAGGCTGGGGGCTGGGAGTGGCGGGGACAAAGCAGCCTTCGTGCCCACGCCACCCCCCCCCGGTGCCCCGCCGCCCCGCAGGCACCCCGGCCAGTGCTCAGTGCCTCCACGCCCGGCTCCGCGCCCACAGGCCTCAGGAAGAGCTGGGGCACGGGGAAGCCGCCAGCCCCACGTCTGTCCTGCACTGGGCCCCTGGGCTGCTCACTGGCCCTGCCCTTGCTCAGAGTAGCTGGCGTCAGGCTTGGCGGGTAGGCCTGGGCCCTGGCCTGTCTCTTGCCCGTCCGTCCGCGGGTTCCGGTGTGGAGGGAGCTCCCGGGCACCTGCCAGTGGAGCCGGCAGCACACGGCGGCGAACCAAGGGAAGTGGGCAGTGGGATCTCGGCCCCACGGGAGGGCACAGCTCTGTGGCCACGGGCTTAGTGTCCGGCCACCCTCCCCTCTGGCTGACGGCAGGGCCTGCCTCTGGAGCTTCCCGGCACAGGCCATCCATGCAGGAGCCGCCTGCCAGGGTTTCCCAGAGCCTGCCTGTCAGTTCACCCGGCAGCCCACTGGGCAGCGGGGAGATGGACGGCCCCCCGCCTACCCTCGCCCAGCCTCCCCCTGCCCACCTCGCCACTGGACAGCCACCTTTGCCTGGTGGGTCCTGTCCTGGCATGAGGTGAGGGAAGTTTGAGTTGTTTTGCCGGCACAAGGGGGGCTGCATGGGTCCACTCCAGCGTGGGCGAGACCGTGGGGCCCAGGAGGGCGGTGGGCCTCCCTCAAACACAAGCTGGCTGGGGATGGGGCAGAGCCGGCTGGGGACTGACTCTCCACCCCAAACATTCACGAGGCCCTGGTCTCATGGGGATCCCAGAGGCCCCAACGCCTGTGACCCGCTGGATGATCCTGGCCAGTCTCGGGCCTTGTGAGACCTTCCTCTCCGTGCATGCAGGGATGAGTGTGGCTGGGAGCCTCTGAGGGCCCCACGGCAGGATTCAGCGAGATGGCCCTTCTGTGTGCTCGGCCTGGACCCCTGTCCTCACCAGCCTGAGAGCCACTCACCTCTGAGGACTGAGGACTGTCCCAGGGATGGGGCCACGTTTAGCCCATCTGGTCCTCGGGGCTGGTGGCCCGACCCCAGCTGTCTGAGCCTCAGGCTCCCCGCAGCCTCTGGGCCCCAGACCAGGCCCACTCGCGGCAAGCCTGAGGGACACCCCTGCCTCCAACCTTCTTCCTGGGCCCCTGGCAGCAGGAAGCAGGGGCCTTGGGCGCGCCCAGTCCTCCCCTCCAGGCTCCTGCCGAGAACGGATGCGTAGAAAGGGTCGACCTCTTGGTTCGCCCCAGCCTGTGGTGTCCAGGCAGAGTTTGCTGGCCACTGAGGGCTGACACCGGCCCCAAGACCACCGCACTGTGTGTGGGTTCCCAGGGCCCCTCTCCCAGCTCTCCCATGGGCGGCTTCCTGGGAGCTCGGTCACCAGCCCCATCCCAGGGCCTTGAGCCACAGCGGAACCAGCCATCAGGGGAGGGGGTGGCCCCAGCCAGGGTCACAACCCTGCCCACGTGTGGCATCGGCCACGCCCCATCTGCAGCCACACATGCGGACTTATGGCCCAGGGCCCATCTCTCTGGGGCAGTGTGAGATCCAGAGCGGGCCACTGTGGGCCCCCGAATCAGTCCGAGCCGGGGGACAGGGGGTGCCAAGCCCCAGGCCGTGCACAGGGGCCATCAGTCACTTAATCCTCCATCCGGGGATGAACGCTTTGCCAGATTTCCCAGGAAGCAGCCTGAGACCCAGAGAGGGCAGGTAACAGCCCAGGCCTGGCTCCCTCGAGATGATGTGGCAGAGGGTCCTGTCACTGTTCTTCCCCAGATGAGGAGGCCGGGGCTCAGGCAGGTGCGGGGGCCGCGGAGCAGCCGGACAGCAAAGAGGCCTCAGGAGGGCCAGACTGTCTGTGGTCCCGGGGCCCCTCGCTTCTTCCCGTCAGCTCGCCGAGCCCAGAGCGCGTCCTTCAGCCGGGCCCAGCCTGGGGTGCACCGGGGGCTCGGGGCCGGGCGGCTGGGAAGGCGTTTCCTCCTGTATCCACCCGCGCCCCCTGGGCCTCGTCATGGTCATCACCACCTGTACCTCGGGGTATGGACAGCTCGGAGCTCACTCTTGTGTCGGGGCTAGAAGTGGGCAGCCGCAGCTCATGAAAAATTAAAAGCTCAGGCGGCTTCCTGTGCTCCCCGGCCCTGCAGGCTCGGTCCACGTGGCCACGTCCGCCAGCCTTTTTCGCCTCCATCCACAGGCCGCTGGCTGCTGGCCACCGACCGCCTTGGGGGCTGTCCTGATGGGTGTCTGCAGCTGCCCCACAAGGGGACAAGGGCCGGCCAAGGAGTGACTAGGGTTCCACTTCTCAGGAGCAGGGGAGGGAAGCGACGGTGTCTAGGGCCCAACAAGCCCCAGGGTGGCAGTCCTGACCCCGCGGGCCCGGGCAGTGGGGGACGATCGGGAAAAGCTCCCGCGCAATAAGGGGCTGGTGGGAAGCAGGGGCCGGGAGCCGGGTGGGGTTAGGGTCGGGGTGCCAGGGAAGGAGCTGGAGGCCCCCTGGGTTTTCCCGACAGAGAGAGCGGGAAGGACCTAGGGACTCTAGCCTCCTGCCCTTTGTCTCACCTGCTGGTGTCCAGACTTCCAGAAGGAACAGGCAAGGGAGGCAGAAGTGCTGGGACCCCTGGAAGGAAGTAGAACAGGGGCACTCAGCCACATAGAGGGTGGCCCCGGGAGGAGGTGGATCTGAGGTCTGACGAGGGGGAGGAAGCCACTTCTGGCCTGGGGAGGGGCTGGTCCTGCTGGTTTAGGGAGCAACACCCCAAGGGGCGATGCTGGAGGGCAGCGGGGGGCTCGGAGGAGAGCGGGGGTTTCGAAGTCACCTTGCACAAGCTGGTCAGGTGGGCGTCGAGAGGCACCGGCGACCAGCCCTGGGGCATCACACATTCAGAGCTGGGATGTGGGATGGCCAAGGAGTCCGGGGGAGAGGGAGGGGACCAGAGCGGGTGGGGGTAGGAGGGCAGCGTCGTCGGTGCCCTGGGAAGCTGAGGAGGAAGGTGCCCAACGGCTACCAGTGCCCGAGGGCAGGCAGGGCCTTGCTGGCCGGGGACAAGGCAGAGTGGACGGCACAGGTGGTGTCGGGAGACCCATGTCGAGGATTCGCTGGGACGGGGCCAGAGTGGCGGGGAGGGTGTGTTCCTGAGCTGGGTGCTCTGGGGCCCTGGGAAAACCCTCAGGCTTACTGAGTCATATCTGTCCTCCTGATGTGACCAGACCGGGCACAAGCCCCACCGGGCTTGTCTGACCAACTCCCCAGAGAGACTGTTGGAGGTCCCCAACCCAGCTCCAGGTGACACCTACAGGGGAAGACGGGATTCAGGGGCTCTGAAGGAAGCCCAGAGAGCAGGGGGCAGCGCTCCAAGGGGAGAGAGGAAAGGAGCCTGTGCTGGGGTCCAGTAGAGTACGGGGCATGTGCTGGGGTACAGAGGGCGTGTCAGAGTTCAGGGCGTGTGCTGGGGAACAGAGGGCGTGTCGGGGGTTTAGGGCTCATGCTGGGGTACCAAGTGCGCTGGCCACTGGCTCTGAGGTCGGAGCGCACTGGTCTGTGGAAGCTTCTTCCTGCTGCTCGACTCCAGGAGTCCAGGTTGTGGCTGGGTGACCCCCTGCACCAGACGCAAGAGAGGAGAGGGGCCCACACCACCCCTGTCTCCTTTGGGGCCCTTCTTGAGCCCTGTGACTGGCAGAGGCCACAGTGGCCGGGGCCGAGGCCCCCAGCCCAGAGCAGGGCAGGGAGGTGCGGGCGCCCAGTCCGAGGCCCCTCCCAAGGGCCCACGACCAGGGCCGGCGCAGACGGCCTCCGCGTCTATGTCGCGTGTACTCTGCCCAGAGCAGCATTTGGGGAAAGAGGGCGGCTGCAGACGCTTCCTGGAGATGCGGCAGCCGCCCAGGCCCAACAACCCTGCCCCTGTCAGAGTGAGAGCAGGGCTAAATTCTGCCCCGGCAGGGGGGGTGCCCGGGGCCTCGGTTCACAGCCCCCCCGCCACGTGACGGAGCCCCTGCCCTGGTGGGCGGTGGCCGGGAGGCCGGCAGGAGGACAGGCTGCCTGTCGTGGGATCCCTGGTCCCAGGACCACGCCCGCCTGTCCTGCTGGCTGTCATCACTGGAGTTTCTATGCCGGGGGACCCTGAACCCCCGCCAGGCCAGCGAACGGGGCAGAGCGGCTCCGGGGGTCCCCAGTGTGAGGCCAAAGCTGTGGCGGCCAGAGGCCCATTGCCCCAGGCCCTGTGTCACCGTGGGGGACCAAATGGCCCTTCCCCACAGAGACTCCCTCACTGACGTGCTGGCTCTGCTGAGGTCCAACCCAGGACGCTGGGAGCCTGAGCAGGACTGGGAGCCTGTGGGCGTCGGCGAGCCAGAGGGAGCGAGGGCAGCCGGGGCTGGAGGGGCCCTGTGCTGGCTGCAGGGGAGGTCACGTCTCCCGGCCCCTCTGCGTGACCATCCTGCAGGCTGCAGCAAGTCTCAGGCCGCAGCCACCAGGGGCCATCAGACAGAACAACGATCAGCTTCCAGAACGTTCTGCATAGCTGAGCTGGCATGTTTTGAGCCCGTGCTGAAGGCCACACAGGGTGCATTTAACCCGGGTGAAAGGCTGCCTGTGACAGTCAAGGCTGGGGCCTGTGGGTGTTCACCCTCAGGGCCTGAAGGGCCCTGGTGGGAAGCAGTGGCTGCTGAGCGGCCCCCGCTCTGCCCACTGGCTTTGCAAGGGTGGGGCGGGCAGGTCTGCCAGTACCACACAGGTGCATGGATCACTGCGGGGGGGGGCCCTCCTTGTCCTGCTACACCCTCTGTCCGTCTGTCTGCCCAGCTCCTGAAGTGCAGGGGTAGCTGGTCCAGCCCCGGGGGAGCCCCCGCTGGCCAGAGCCCCCCATGGCCCTCTCCCCGCCCCCAGGGTCCAGGTGGAGTTCTACGTCAACGAGAACACCTTCAAGGAGCGCCTGAAGCTGTTCTTCATCAAAAACCAGAGATCCAGTGAGCAGGGGCGGGGGGCAGGGCCTGCGGGGGCAGCAGTGTTGGGGGGCAGGAGGGAGATGTCACTGAGCCAGGGGGCCTGTGCAGGGCAGGGGCTTGGGGCGGAGGAGGGGCTATGTCAGTGAGTGGTGGGTGCAGGGCAGGGTGGGAAGGCCCCTGGTCTCAGCATTAGGCCCTAGAGAATTGTGGGGACTGCTGGACACTGGGCTGGACTCGGGGCCCTCCTACCCGCCCCCTGCAAGCTTCCCTGCTCCCCTCTGTGCAACCCCACCTCCCCCATAGGTTCCCTCAGCTGCTTCCCCCGCAGGAGCTTGGCTGCCTCGGGCTCTTCCTGGCACACAGGATGGTGGCGGGACCCCTAGGGCCTCACCCGTCCCTGTGCCCCCGAGACTCCCATCCTGCCGTCCCAGGGAGCGGGTGGCCCGGGGAGCTGTCTGCACCCCCATCTGTAGGGCAGGACAGTAGCGGCGCCCAACCACGCAGAGCGGTCCCTCAGTCGCTGGGGCAGCCCAGCCCAGGGGCTCCCAGGGACCCGGGGGGCGGGGAGCTGTCGGCAGTGACCGTCACTGGGACTCCGTGGTGCCGGAGCCCTGACGGCCCCTCCCCCGCAGGCCTGAGGATCCGGCTGTTCAACTTCTCGCTGAAGCTGCTCACCTGCTTGCTGTACATTGTCCGCGTGCTCCTCGACGACCCGGCCCTGGGGATCGGATGGTGGGTGACGCGGGGACGGCCGCTGTCCAGGGCCGAGGCCGTGGGGGTCTGCGTGGGGTGTGCGCCGGTGTCCAGCCCAGATCGGCCCCTCGGGGACCCCTGCTTCCCTGTGTCCTCACTCAGGGTCCTGCTGACCAACGCTCAGCCCAGGGACAAGGGCGCCCCGGCCGTGGACGGTGGCCGGCTGTGCCTCCAGCGGAGCACGGGAGGGGCTCGGCCAGCGGCTCGGTGCCGGCTTCGGCCGGGGAGGGGGCAGGACACAAGCCAGCCCGGGGCTGCACGTGGTGCCATGACCCCTCCTGGGCCCCTGTCCCTGGCAGGGGGCACCCGCCGCCCCCCCAGGTCTGGGCTGTCACGCAGGCTCACGGATGCCCTGCGTGGCCTTGCTGCTTCGGGTTCTGCTGGTCGCCCTTGGGGGACGCCCGCTTTTCTCGCCGGCCGGCTGGCGGAATCCTGTCTCTGCGCCTGGCAGTCTCAGGGACACCTCAGGTGGCCCCTCCTCTCCCACGCGGGACTGGGGGACAGGGCCCTGGAAGAGGACATCCTTCCCCTCCTCCGCCGTCCCTGGGCTTCCGACGCCCGGGCGTGCAGCTCTGGACGATCCTGTGTCCCCCGCGTCTCCTCCGGGGCGACTTTCTGAGCTTTGTCTCCAGCCCGGCCCGTCTTCCCGCATCGGGCCCTGATTCCCGGAGCTCCCCTTGCTTTGGGCAGGCGCAGCTTTCCCGCTTCTCCCGAGGTGGCGTCTGGAACCGGGCTCTTGCTTGCGGTTTTCTCTTTGGCTCGGTCTCTGCTTCTTCCGAGCTTGCGCTAAGTGAGTGTCCGCAGCCCCACGCGAGGGCCGCAGAGCCGGGTTGGGAGGGCTCAGCACTGTCTCCGGGTGGACGGGCTCCCTCCGCAGAGCCGGTCTTCCTGCCTCTTCCCCGAGGGTAGGGCGCGGCCACCAGGCTCCCAGGCCGAGCCAGGGAGGAAGCTGGGACCCAAGGACAGGGCAAGCTGCCCTTCACCCCTGTCTGCCCCGGGCCTGGTGTCCCCAAGCCACACACTCTTTCAGCTCCCTGGGAACCCCTCCTGCCTTCACCCCGGGGGGCTGCACAGATCTGGCTGTGGGGGTTTGAGGAGAAAACTGAGGGCTCTGACTCTCAAACCGCTTTCCTGAGTCCATGTCACCTTCTCCCATCCCCAGCGTACCCTGAGGCATCTGGTTCCACAACCCTACAGGGCCCAGGTCTATTATATTCATTGTCCAATGCCCAGCACGTGGCTGGGCGGTGGGGGAGGGCAAAGGGATGGAGGAGGGGCCGGTGGAGGGATGGGGGGACTGGTGGGTAGGGGGGTGGATGGATGAGTTATGAACGAGTGTGTGGCGGTTGGATGGATGAATAGATGGATGAGTGAATTACAGAGAGTAGATGGAGGGATGGTGGTTAGACGGATGGTGGATGGTGGATGACGGTTGGGTGGCTGGGTGGATGGATGGAGGGTAGATGGGTGGTGGTGGGGGTGGGCGGGTGGCCGACAGCCAGCTGCATCTATGAGCGCTGAGTTTGCAACATTAGCCCCAGAAAGGCTCAGGGAAAGAGGGTCAGTTGGAAGAAAAGGAGGAGGGAGCTGCCTGTCACCATGGGGCTCTGTGAGAGCGAGGTCCCCTCGGTGGGGCCCCTGGCGTTGGTTACATCCTGGGGCAGAATGAGCAGGCCCGCCATGCCCCTCGCCCTCCCCAGGGGCTGGGCATCCAGCTGCCGTGGAGAGCTTTGTTCCTGGGAGCGACCCAGAGACGTGCAGTCTTGGAGTCAGCACCTCAGGGTGGGAGCTCGCTGTCTGTCCCCCGTCTCTCACGCATCGTCCTGCCATGTGCGTGGCAGCTCCAGACTCCGGGAGCTTCCACGCTCCATCTCCGACCCTCCCCAGCACCCTCCTGTCAGACCAGGCCGAAGCCCCAGCTCTTCCCTGGGCTCCGCCGTCCCTGTCCCGGCGCGGTGTGCTTTCCCACCCGCCGGCCTGGGGGTCCACGGGCCCTGGGTGGGGTGCGGAGGGCGGCCCCATGGCATGCTCCCGCGCCTGCGGCAACCTTGGGAAGCAGTCTTCAGGGCCTCAGCTGGGCCAGCTCTCTCTCTCCACAGCTGGGGCTGCCCAAAGCAGAATTACACCTTCAACAGCTCATCCTCGGAGATCAACTGGTGAGTCCCCTGGCCCAGCCCCTCGGCTGGTGCGTGGCCTTGGCCCGTGAGCTGGGCGGCACCGGGGTGCCCCTGGAGAGCCCCTAAGCCTCGGGGGCAGCGTTAGACTTAGAGGCACCACCATGTGACTTGACTCAGCAGCCCCCACTCCAGCTCAGCCCGCAGGCGGCGACGGGGTGGGGGGCAGCAGCAGGGAGGGTCCTGAATGAGTCGGGGCTGCTCCCCCGTGTGGCACCTTCACCCAAGGAGAGCCATGGCCCCAGAGCGACCCTGATGCCTGGTTCAGAGTTTAGGATGCGTCCCCCAGGGCTCGGCCACCTCCTGGGTAGAGGGGCTTCTGGCCTCCCGCTCACTCAGTTTGTCCCCTCCCCCACTGGGCTGTACCCCCCGGAGCAGGGGAGGAAGGGAGCCCCGGGCTCAGTGAGCCCCAGTGAGCCTGTCCAGGGTGAAGGGCCCCCTGAGCCTGCAGCCCTGACCCACGTCCCCTGCTTCAGGCCTGGCCTCCTCTCCTGGGGAGCCTCTCCTTCCCCTCCTGTTCTTGTCCCCTCCGGGGGCAAGGCTGGTGCCCTCCATCCTCCCAAGGAGCAGCTCAGGTCACCAGAGGCCCAGGGGGTTGGGGGACAACAGCCCAAGGCTCACCTCCCTCCCTCCCCAGGGCGCCCATCCTTTGGGTGGAAAGAAAGATGACTCTGTGGGCGATTCAGGTGAGTGGGGGGCGTGGCTCCGGGTGGGCCCCGCTCCCCCCAGCCCCACTCAGGCTCCGCCCCTCCTAGGTCATCGTGGCCATAATAAGCTTCCTGGAGACAATGCTCCTCATTTACCTCAGCTACAAAGTGAGTGCCCCCACCTCGCCTGACCCTCCCCTCTGACCCCCCACCCCACTCCTGGCCGGCTTGTCCCCCCCACCCCGTTTCCTGACCTCCTGGCTGGTTTGTGTCTCTCTTCTGCCACCACGGCGCCCAGGGGAACATCTGGGAGCAGATCTTCCACGTCTCTTTTGTCCTGGAGATGATCAACACGCTGCCCTTCATCGTGACGGTGGGTGAGCCCCGGCCGAGCGGGGGGGCCCCCCAGCGCCAGCCCCCTGACCCGTCTCCTCCACAGATATTCTGGGCGCCCCTGAGGAACCTGTTCATCCCCGTGTTTCTGAACTGCTGGCTGGCCAAGCACGCCCTGGAAAACATGATCGTAAGCTGAGGGCCATGCAGTGGCCAGCCTCCCCGGGTGTGAGCCCCCCAGGACGCCCCTGGCCCGGCAGGGAGCTGGCCACCGTCCCTCCGTGCCCAGGAGGCCAAGCTGAGGCTCAGCAGCGTGCCACCTCTGTCACGGCAGAAGGCCCGTCTCGGCCCTCCTGTTTCTGTCCCCACCAGGACCCACGGTGGCCTCCTGCTGCAGCTGAGGTCCAGCCCCACGCTTTGCCTGCAGCTGCAGGAGGAGGGGCGGGAGCCAACCGGCCATGCGGACTGGGCCCACGTGACCCAGACCCACGGACAGACTGTCGAGGGTCTGGCCAAAACCCCTTTCCCGAGTGGTCAGCCGGTAGCGGGACACGGGCTCCCCCCGGGGCGGCCGTCCCCCCCAGGGCTCACCCCCATCCTCACTGAAGCCGGCCCTTCCGGTCTGTGCCCCCGGTAGCCCCCCACTGCGGGGGACGTGAGGGGCCGCCGAGAGCAGGTGTCCCGCAGGGGGACCCGGGCCGCCGACACACCCCCTCGCTCGCTCCCGAGCCCTGGGATGCCCGGCAGGAAGGGCCCCAGCTCCAGGGCAGGTCCCAGGCTGTGGCCCTGACCGGCCGGCGTCCCACAGAACGACTTCCACCGCGCCATCCTGCGCACGCAGTCGGCCATGTTCAACCAAGTGCTCATCCTGTTCTGCACCCTGCTGTGCCTGGTGTTCACGGGGTGAGTGCGCCCTGCAGGGGTCCGCCACCCTCGCCTGCGTGTCCAGGAGGTCAGGGAGTCCTCGAGGGGGCCGTTGGCAGTCCGGCCCAGGGCCGGGGGGTGGCTCAGAGCCCACACTCGCAGCCGGCGGGGGCCTGAGTCCAGCTCCTCTAGGAGGAGGCCGGGGATGCGCCCAGCCCGGTGCTGGTGAAGCTGGTCACCACCTCCTGTGCCTCGGGCAAGGATGCAGGACAGGCACCAAGGCCTGGGAAAGAGAGAAGGAGGGCCACAGGCTTCCTGGCTGCACCCCCCCCCCCCCCCCCCCACACACACACACAGTCCAGCAGAGCTGGGGGCTCAACCTGTACTCTCCCTATGCCTGTCCCCCTGGGGGACGGTCTCTGAGCCCCTCTCTGTGCTGAGCACCCCATGGTGGGTGCTATGGGCTCCCCAGGCCCTGCCAGCAGCACCTTCCATCTGGGGACTGGGCCTTGTGGTCACAGGCACGGGAAGCAGGGCTGTCCAGCTGGGCCCAGGAGGGGCTGGACAATCCCCGCACCCCATCCGACCTCCTGGGTGAGGTGGCGTGTGGGGGCTCACAGCTGGGGCACGCCCACCCCCAAGGGCCCCCAGGCCCACATTCAGCCAGTGCATGAACTTCGGGGTGCGTTTTCCAGGGGCCTCAAAAGAGCCGTGGGCCAGAAAGGGAATGTCTGGGGGAATCCAACAGGCGGGGTTGTGCAGGCTCTGGCAGACCGTTGGTGGGGTGGTGGGGGGAGCACCCAGAGCCTACAGGGACTGAGCCAGACTCAGGACTACATGTGGGTGGGGGGGTCCCCCGGCCAGTGATGGGGCACCCAGGGAGCTGTGAGGTGGCCACGGCCCCGCTCATGGCCCTCTGACCGCCCGGATCCCCAGGACCTGTGGCATCCAGCACCTGGAGCGAGCAGGTGAGAACCTATCCCTGCTCACGGCCTTCTACTTCTGCATCGTCACCTTCTCCACCGTGGGCTACGGCGACGTGACGCCCAAGATCTGGCCATCCCAGCTGCTCGTGGTCGTCATGATCTGCGTGGCGCTGGTGGTGCTGCCGCTGCAGGTTCGCACCTGGTCTGCACCCCCCACCCCCCTCGCGCCCCCTACCCACACCCCACCCCCAGCTCCGGAAGGAGGAGTGCCAGAGACCCGTGTGGGACAGGAGGGGGCGAGCCCTTCACCTCCGGCCCTGCAGGAGCCATGGCGGGTCTGGGGCTGGTGAGGCCACCGCCTGCGGGGGGTCGAGGAGCCAGGGGCAGTGTTCTCAGTGGGGGACCGCGGTCAGTTGGAGCAGACGGTCTGTTGGAGGAGGCGGGGCTGGGGCCTCAGGAGCAAGGATGCGTCTGAGCTCGGTGCCAAAGCAGATGCCTGCCCCCTTGTGGAAGGTGGAAAGGGGTGGTCCCCGTTTTCTCCCCGTGTCCTTCTGCTCAAGTCCGCTGCTGCTCGGTTAGCTCCCGCGGACAAGAGCAAAGCCAGCGGCCACCACTGACCGCGTGGCGCACAGGCTTCACACGGCAGAGACATCCTGACCCTGTCTGGGGATCCGCATCTGAGTCCAGGGTGACAGCAGGGTGAGCTCCTGCTGGACACCCCGAGGGAGGCTCCCTTTCACACCCTTCCTGCTTCTGGGGCCACAGGGATCCCTGGGCTCCCCCAGCTCGTGGCTCCATCCCTCCCATCCCTGCTCCCGGCCTCACGTGCCTCCTCCTTATGTGTCTCTGTGCCCACTGACCTCCTTTTAGGGGCCCCAGACATTGGAGGAGGACCACTCCAATCCTGTCTGACCTCACCTTAACTAATCTCACCTGCAAAGACCGTGTTTCCACGGAAGATCCCACGGGGAGGTTCCGAGTGGGCGTGAATCTTAGGGGACACGGTCGAACCTAACTCAGGTCACTTAGCTGCCTCTTGGCCCCGGGAGGCAGACACCATCATGCCATCTTACAGAGGGGGAGGCTGAGGCCTGGAGTCCATGCACGCAGCCCTCACCCTACACAGGTGTCCCCCTCCAGCCTCGGAGCCAGTCCTATGCTTCAGGGTCACGGGGTCTTGTCCCCAGAACCTAGCAGGTGCACCATAAACTCAGTGAAATGATCCCATCTCGGCGGGATACTAGCGGGCCGCCCAGCAGGGGTGAGCACACCGGAGGGCAGCCGCCGAAGGCAGGGGTGTTGAATCTCAGGCCCCGGAGATAGCGGGGAAACTGCCGGAGAAGGAGGCCGCCCGCACCCCACGGGTCCGTGGAGCCCTGCTCCCCTCCCTGAGCCACTTGTACCCCTCCCTCTCCTTCCTAATTCAGAAGGACTCACATGGGGTGGGTGCGAGGCTGGGGTCCCTGAGGCGTGGGCGGGGTGGGCGAGTCCCCATGGGAGGGAAGAGTCTCTTCCTTACTAAGGTCTGGATTTCGGCCCTGTGCCTGAGTTTCCTGCTACCCGCAGGCTTCTCCAAAGGGATCTTAGGGGCCCATGGCGACCCCAGGTTCTCATCACCCCCATGTCGGGAGCGTGCACTTGGGCATTGCATCACTGTCGCCGTGGCTCCGGGGGCCAGAAAGCAGGGCGTCCATTCCCCCCGGCCCCCGCTGCCCCCCAGGGGGCCTGTGCTGTCAGGGAAGGGGTCTGTGTGTGCAGCTCCCATGGGGGAGCGCCCTTTCCCTGCAGGGCCCCCGAGCCGGGCCCCCTGGGACGCGGCGCTCTCCCCCCGCAGTTTGAGGAGCTGGTCTACCTGTGGATGGAGCGCCAGAAGTCGGGCGGGAACTACAGCCGCCACCGGGCGCAAACGGAGAAGCATGTGGTGCTGTGTGTCAGCTCCCTCAAGGTCGACCTGCTCATGGACTTCCTCAACGAGTTCTACGCGCACCCCCGGCTGCAGGTGAGGGCTGCGGCCTCCGATCCCCGCTGTCTGCACCAGCCACCCCGCGGATGGGCCCGCTGCACCCGGGTGGGACTGACCCCGCCTCCCACAGGACTATTACGTGGTTATCCTGTGCCCCACCGAGATGGACATCCAGGTCCGCAGGGTCCTGCAAATCCCCCTGTGGTCCCAGCGGGTCATCTACCTCCAGGGCTCCGCTCTCAAAGACCAGGACCTCATGCGAGCCAAGTGAGTGGGTGAGGGAGGGGCCGAGTGGGGAGGGTCATCGGGGCAGCCAGCGGCTCCCACTCAGGCTCCGGGCCCGCTGCCCGCCCAGGCCAGCCAGGCCCCACATGGACCCCACCTTGGAGCACCAGGGCTTGCCCAGCCCACCTGTCCTCCCATGCCCAAGGGTCATCCTGCCAGGGCTCCCACTCTTCCCTGCTCCGGGATGGGAGATGCAGTCAGGTTCCGGGAACGGCTCCAGGTGGGGTCAGGGTGGGAAGACGGGGGCCGTGGGTAAGGTTTCTTTTAAAGACAAGCTGTGGGATGCCTGGGCGGCTCAGTCCGTTGAGCATCGGGTGGTGATCCCAGAGTGCTGGGATCGAGCCCCATAGCGGGCTCCCTGCTCAGCGAGGAGCCTGCTTCTCCCTCTGCCTGCCGCTCCCCCTGCTTGTGTTCTTGTGCTCTCTCTGACAAATACAATCTTTAAAAAAAAAAAAAAAGCAAGCTGCCAGAGTGACTTGAGGTAAGAAGACGAAGCTGTCAGATGGAACTTCCAGAATGTGCCACTGCCCGTTGCAGGATAGCCCAGGGACTGTCTTATCTTCATAAGACGCTGTATCTCCATTCCAGGGACCTCTACTCATCCCGTGATGGAGTGTGGGGTGTACGGGCCAAGGGGAAGCAGTAGACCGGATAGCCAGGGCACCCCCCTGCCCACCTCCTGAGCCCTGGGTCCCCCTTCCCACCTGTAACGTTTTAGGAAGGACTCCAGCATGGAGATGGCCGTGGCCAGGGGACCCAGCGTCTCCTGTGACCCAGCACCCAGCTCCAGGCCAAGGGGCAGGGAGAGGCAGAGCCCTGGCAGGGACAAGTGATGAGCCAGGGTGGGTGGGGTGCAGGGCAGCGTGTTGGGGACGGAGCGGCCTCCCTGCCCTGGGGTGTGCGCACTTCCCCGGTGCCCCTGCTGCAGCCAGGGGCTCTCAGGGGTGGGAGAGAGGAGAGCAGAACAGACCATCCAAGTCCCTTGGGAGCCACAGACCAGCAAGTGGACAAGGGTCCAGCCTCTTCATCACCACATGCTCTCCCCCATTCTGCGCCCCAGCCCGGCCCTGGCTTAATAGGGTCATAGAGGATGGGCCCCCTGCGAGCTGGTCTGAGCCCTGACGCCAGCCCATCAGCCCAGAGCGAGGTGGGGTCCGACGGGGCCCAGCCCTTCCAGCCTCTGAGCCCCTGACGTCTGAGACAGGAGCGTGGACGGTCCAGGCAGCGCTCAGACCTGGTGCTTTGCAGGATGGACAACGGGGAGGCCTGCTTTATCCTTAGCAGCCGCAACGAAGTGGATCGCACGGCAGCGGTGAGTGCCGCTGGCCCACCAGCCCCAGGCCGAGCAGAGGGACACCTGAGGTCAGAGACCCTCCCCTGGGCCCCTGCGCCCCTGCGCCCCTCAGCACTGACCCCGCCTCCCCTCCCCCAGGACCACCAGACCATCCTGCGAGCCTGGGCCGTGAAGGACTTTGCGCCCAACTGTCCCCTCTACGTCCAGATTCTCAAGCCAGAGAACAAGTTCCACGTCAAGTTCGCAGGTGCGTGGGGCCGGGTGTGTGCCCACGTGGGGCGTGGGAAGGGCTGGAGCACCCGCGAGCTCACAGAGCCTATCCGGGGGCTGTGGGACGCGGTGAAGCCCACGCAGGCGTCCCCGTGGGAGGTGACCGTCGGGCACGCGGGCCCAAGTGTCCGTGGGACCTCCGAGAGGCATCTCTGTGGTCGCGCTCCAGCTGGGCTCCCGGTGGGAGGGGGCGAGCGGACCCCCGGCCCTGGAGCGGTCCTCAAGCTGGGAGTCGGGCTCCGATGCTGGGAGGGCAAGCGGCGCCCGGGGAAGGGCGCGGGCCGGGCCGGGGCGCCCGCTGTGGGACGGCGAGGCCCGGGCGGCCACCTGCCCCGTCCCGCCGCAGACCACGTGGTGTGCGAGGAGGAGTGCAAGTACGCCATGCTGGCCCTCAACTGCATCTGTCCCGCCACGTCCACGCTCATCACGCTGCTGGTGCACACGTCCCGCGGCCAGTGAGTGCGCGGCCGGGCAGGCGGGGCGGGGCGGGGGCGGGGCCGTCCGGGCGGGGCCTGCTGGGCTCCGCCCTCAGGGCAGGGCGGCGGTTGGGTGTGGGGGGCGGTGTGCGCCGCCCCGGGGGCAGCTGACTGGCGGCCGCCCCGCAGGGAGGGCCAGGAGTCCCCCGAGCAGTGGCAGCGCATGTACGGACGCTGCTCGGGCAACGAGGTGTACCACGTGCGCATGGGGGACAGCAAGTTCTTCCGCGAGTACGAGGGCAAGAGCTTCACCTACGCCGCCTTCCACGCGCACAAGAAGTACGCGCCCGCGGGAGGGGGCGGGGCCGCGGGAGGGGGCGGGGCGCCGAGGGGCGGGGGCCAAGAAAGGGGACCGGAGGCGGGGCCGCGGACGGGGACGGGGGCCCGCGGGCCAGGGCGGGGGGCGGGGGGCGGGGCGGGGTGGTCGGGGGCGTGGTCTCGGGGGCGGGGCGCCGAGGGGAGGGGCGGGGCGCCGAGGGGAGGGGCGGGGCGCCGAGGGGGGGGGCGGGGCGCCGGGGGGGGGGGCGGGGCGCCGAGGGGAGGGGCGGGGCCGCGGCGTTGCCAGCAGCGGCCGCCGGACGCTGCAAGACGCGCCCCGCGCAGGTATGGCGTGTGCCTCATCGGGCTGAAGCGCGAGGACAAGAGCATCCTGCTGAACCCCGGGCCGCGGCACACGCTGGCGGCGTCCGACACCTGCTTCTACATCAACATCACCAAGGAGGAGAACTCCGCCTTCATCTTCAAGCAGGAGGAGAAGCAGAAGAAGAAGGGCTTCCCGGCGCAGGGGCTGTACGACGGCTCCTCCCGCCTGCCCATGCACAGCATCGTGGCCTCCATGGGTGAGTCCCCGCCCCGCGCCTCGTGTTCCCGTCGGTCCCCCCCGCCCCGCAGGGCCCTCGGGGGCGCTGGCGTCCCAGTGTCCGCCCTGGGACGGGGGGGGGGGGGGGGGGGGGGGGGGGGGGAGGCCGCCCTGCACCAGCGGTCCCACCTCCGATCTACGAACCAGCCGCCCCCAGCAGAGCCCAGAGAGGGACGGCCAGCCAAGGTCAGCCGCTCTGCTCCAGGGACAGTGGCCATGGACCTCCAGAACACAGAGTGCCGGCCCGCACAGAGCGGCGGGGGCAGCAAGCTCGCGCTGCCCACAGAGAACGGCTCCGGCAGCCGGCGGCCCAGCATCGCACCGGTCCTGGAGCGCCCGACAGACAGCTCAGCTCTGCTGCCCTGCGACCTGCTGAGTGACCCGTCGGAGGACGAGATGACGCCGTCAGAGGACGAGGGGCTGTCGGTGGTGGAGTGAGTGCCCATGCACCCAGACAGAAGCTTCCAATGGGGGCAGGAGTGAGGGGCAGACACGGGCCTTGGGGCTGCCGCCAGCAGGGAGGGAGGGTGAAGTCGCCGTGGGCTGAGTCAGGGCTTCATGGGAGACCTCGTTTGGCAAACGGAATGAAAGCCGGGCTGTGCCTCCTGTCCTGTCTCCCCTCCACCTCGTACCGCGGGCTGCCACACCTGCGGGCCAGGCTTGCTCAGAGGGGGAGGCTGTCCTCTGAGCATCGTCTATCGAAGTCACGGGTAGAGGAGCCCTTGGGGAGGCGCCATCCAGCCCTGGTGGCGTGGCTGGCTGCCAAGGCCGTGTCCCTGAAGCCAGCTGGAGACAGAGCAGAAGGCCGTCCCCTCCCCCATGCTGCTCAAGGCCCGGCTGTGGCCGCCTCCTTGTGGGGTGCACTGGGTGCTGGTGGGGAGACCAGCCCAGCCCCCAGGCAGCCGGCAGACGGGCCGAGGGCCAGCGTCGGCCCCCACGGGCTGGGGTGCTGGCAGCTTCAGGGAGGGCACGAGCCTCGGGTTATGCCCGTGATCGCGGGCTCTGTGTGAGCTCGTGTGTGTCCCTGAGTTGTGTGTTCGTGTGCGTGCTGTGTGACTTCTCATCTCGGACCCCGTGGTCGGGGCCCAGCCCTCCTCCTCCCACACGCAGTCCCAACGAGGAGGGGGTGGTGTCCGCGGGGTCTGGCGCCTCCGTGTGGCCACTGGGGGCACAGCCCTGCTGCGCTGGAGGGTGCAGGCCTGGGCTGGGGTGGGGCTGCAGGGGTAGAGCCAGAGCCCCCAGGCCCACCCGGACAGGGCGACTCCTGTCTCCCACGCCAGGTACGTGAAGGGCTACCCCCCCAACTCGCCCTACATCGGCAGCTCCCCCACCTTGTGCCACCTTCTGCCCGTGAAGGCCCCGTTCTGCTGCCTGCGGCTGGACAAGGTGGGTGGCCCCCCACGCTCCACGGGACTTGGCCTTTCAGGGTAACCGTGAACTTGTAGAAAAAGCTTCAAGACGAGAAGGAGATCCTGGGCTTTTGCCCAGACTCACTGCGTTTGCTCTCGGCCTCCATAGACATGCGGGTTTTACCCACACCCCCTGGGAGCAGGTGGAGCCCCTTCCCCCTGCACCCCCTCGTGTGCTTTCTGAGAACCAGGACGTCCCTCAGCGCCCCTGTCGGGTCCACCAGCTACCTCGAGTGCCCCCTTGTCCCGCAGCCCTCGCTGCCCTTCATGCAGCAGGTTTGCCGCGAGGACCCATCCACATTCGCGGTGCACGCACCTGTCCCGACCCTTCTCACGTGGCTCTCAGCCCTGGCGTCTGGAGGCATGGACAGTGGTTTGGTGGCACCTGCCTCGGATGGGGGGATGGGTCTGAGAGCTTTCTTGTGAGAAGACTGTGCCTGTGCACCTGGGGCCCGATCTCCGAAGGTGACAGTGTGCTCACAGGCATGAGACGTTCGTGTGCTGCAGCCCTGGGGTGCTGGTGTGGATCACGTGGCTCACCCAGGTTCCTCTGCTTCTGCCTTTGTGGCTAGTGAGTCATTTGTGGGGAGACATGGAAGGTCTGTCCTCGCCCAGGTGTCTCAGCCCGGATCCCCTCGTACCCGTTTTTAAGCGTTCAGCCGCGAGGAAGCATGTCGGCTTCTGCGCTTACTGGTTCGCACAGTGCGGCCTCTGATTCCTCTTTGGTTCAGGGCTATCCCCACGCTTACTCCTGTGGCGCTGCCATTTGTGGCCAATTGTTACTGATTTCGGGGCTCAGACTTTCCTGTTTTGCGGGGGGAAGCCATTCGGGCACGTTGGGGCGAGACTGTGTCCCTGTTGTCCCCGGAATGCTTCCACAGCATCCCTGCCCTGCTCCTGTCCTGGGGCCACTCCCCCAGGGAGCCCCGCGTCTCTCCGTGCAAAATGGGGGTGACACCAAGTTCTGGGTACAGGCGTGCTCACAGCTCCTAGGGTGTCACTGCATCTGGGCCTCAGTGGATGGAGCTGGAACATGTGCATACACGGATGTACACGCGTGACACATGTGCACACGTGTTGTACACACGTGGCATGCACATACAACACACATGTGCACATGTGACACGCGTGGCATGGCGTGAGCACACATGCATCGTACGCGTGTGTGCGCACATGCATGTGCATACATGTGCACAGCACGCGTGCCATATACACATGCGTGCGTGTGTGCTGGACACCTGTGCACGCGTGACACACATGTGTACACACAGGCACACACACGACACAGATTTCCTTTCTGCATCTGCTGAGATGCAGGTTCGTACAGTGCCTCCCTGCCCTCCTGGACGTGGGGGTCCCACGGCACCATCCCCTCTCGCCGCAGCTCTGCCCCAGGGCGGTCATACACGGAGCCGCCGCAGGCAGGGTGAACAGGTCTGCTGGGGCGTGTGGCTCCCATGGGGCCGCTGCAGGCCACAAAGGGGCCAGGGCCAGCAGCTGGCCACCAGGTGCCTGTGGTGCCCTTCGGCAAGGGGTCCCTTAGAAGCCTGGCGTCGCCACGGTGGCCAATGCCGTGTGAAAGTCAGTAAGGGGAAGCCCCACAGAGACAGTCAGGAGGTGGGCAGAGGGAGCTCCTCACGGCCGCTGTCGAGGGCAGAGCCACAGGGAGGGGACGGGCTAGCCACGGGGCAGCCAGTGAGAGGCCACCACACCCGCCCCCAGTGGACTTTCAGCTCAGAAGAGCCCCTCCCCACTCACCCCTTCTCCAAAGCCCAGCAGGCCTGCTCTTCTCAGAACTGGCCCATGGCTTGTTCCGGATGGAATCTCGCCGCTTCCCGGTGAACCCGGGTTTCGCTGGCACAGTAAGCGACAGTCTCGGTCCCAAGGCTGAGGTCGGCCCCGGGCTCTCCGCAGGGCTGCAAACACAACAGCTACGAGGACGCCAAGGCCTACGGCTTCAAGAACAAGCTGATCATCGTGTCGGCGGAGACGGCGGGCAACGGGCTGTACAACTTCATCGTGCCGCTGAGAGCCTACTACAGATCCCGCCGGGAGCTCAACCCCATCGTGCTGCTGCTGGACAACAAGTGAGACCCGCCGCGCACCCCCACACCCGCTTGCAGAGGCCCCCTATGTCCCCGGTCCCCCTGGTGCTCAGGAGCACCCTTCTTCTTCCTGCACGGTTTCTCCTGTCCCTCACTATGAATCCCCGGGGGGCCCTTGCCCAGCCCCAGCACCTCGACCCCCCGAGCCTGGGGTCTGACCCGAGCCAGTCCCCCTCCCACACCAGGGCCGTGGTTCTCCCTCAGGCAAAACAAAGAACAGCCGCGTGGTTCTGTAAAGGCCCCCAGGTCTGATGTGCCGTGGTTTTGGGGACCCCTGCTCCATCCAGCCCTGCTCACTCAGGGCAGGGCCCAAGCTGGGCACAGGGGGCGAGCAGCAGAGCAGGGCGGGCACCCATGGGACCTGCTGTCCCCACAGGCCTGACCACCACTTCCTGGAGGCCATCTGCTGCTTCCCCATGGTATACTACATGGAGGGCTCCGTGGACAAGTAAGGGACATCCGCCTCGCCGGCTCCCTACCTAGCCCCTCCCTGTCCTGCCCCTCCCCCAGAGACTCCTCCCCAGGTGTGAGGAGCCCAGGAGGTGCAGGGGAGGGGGGTAAGTTGCACCCAGAGGGAGCTCCCAGGTCGCCTGACCTGGCCCTGGGGGCCCCCGGCCACGTGGCCTGTCCCCCCCTCCCCCACCCCAGCCTGGACAGCCTGCTGCAGTGTGGTATCATCTACGCGGACAACCTGGTGGTGGTGGACAAGGAGAGCACCATGAGCGCTGAGGAGGACTACATGGCGGACGCCAAGACCATCGTCAACGTGCAGACCATGTTCCGGTGAGAGGCCGGGGCTTGCTCCCGGGGCGGCCGCAGCAGGGCCAGGCTGGGTCCAGAACCAGCCCCCCAGCTATCCAGGAGCCCGGCCCACTGCTGCCGCTGTGACCACGGGACCCCCCCCCGAGCCCCCGCTACCCTGTCCGCGGCCAGAGGACCCGTCCCGAGCCCCCGCCGCCCCGTCCGCCATCGCAGACCCCGCCCTGACCCCGCTGCCCCGCAGGCTGTTCCCCAGCTTGAGCATCACCACGGAGCTCACCCACCCTTCCAACATGCGCTTCATGCAGTTCCGTGCTAAGGACAGCTACTCTCTGGCTCTTTCCAAGCTGGAAAAGGTGAGCAGCCGCACCGGACCTCCCGCGCCCCACGTGCTGAGCTGTCAGGCCCCTGAGCCCGGAGGGAGTGGGCCGGGGGGCTCTTGGGGCTCGGGAGCCATGGAAGGCCGAGGCCCCTGCTCTCCTCTGGCCAAAGGGGGCCCGAGATGGGGACTCAGCTCCCGTGTGAGGCTCCTGTGTCGCCCAGAGCCTTTAGGGAGCCTGGTCCCCCTGACGGCCAGGTCCAGGCCTGGCTGTGCCTGGGGCTGAGGCTGCCCGCCACGTCCATAAATATCAGCACGACGTGGGGACGCCGACTAATTTCCCACGCCCCACGTACTGGGCCCAAACCGGAAACGTGATGGGTCTCCACCAGTGGGCAGGTGCACACAAAGGAGTGGGGGTCAGAGAGGGGAGGAAGTTGCCCAGGGCCACACAGTGGCGGGGAGGCGGGGTGGGAATCCCCTGTGGGCTTCACGGGGCTCCAGGAGGGACATCCGCTGGCTGGCGTTGGTGTGGTGCTCTGGGGCACAGGGATGGGCCACGGGGGACACAGGCCCTGGTGATATCGTCCCTGCTCAGGCCGCAGGGGGCGCCACTCCGCAGCAAGGGTGAGGGCAGGAGCAGGGAGCCTCGGCGGCTGTCCACCCAAGCAAGGCCAGGCCGTCAACCCCAGATAGAAGGGACAAGCACTAGAGCTTCACCCTGATGTGGGCAGACGGTGGAAGGAACCCAGGGGCAGGTCACGAGGCCCATGAGGACCCGGCGCCACGTGTGCCGGAGGGACGCCGGGCAGGGGGCCTCCAGCCCCTTGGAGGACACACAGGGGCTCCTGCTCAGCACCCGGCCCGGCCAGGCCCTCTCTGGAGTGCGCTCTGCCGTGCGCCTGAGACCCTCGCGGCAGCCTGGGGACAGAGCGTCCGCGCCTGGAACGGCGGGAGCCCACCGGCCTCCGTCCAGATGCTGCTCAGGATTGAGCCAGAGTCTTGCGATCTAGGAATTCTGGTCTGACCCGAGCAGGGATGGGGGTGACCGGCACGGGGTCGGGCTCCAGCGGCTGGTCCCTCGCTGCCCGCTCCCCAGAGCACACGCAGTCCCTAAGAGGCCTTCCGCACAGACTGTTCGAGGAGGTGGGTTTCGAGGTAGCCTGCACTCCCGCTCCCCTTCCTTCTGTGCTGACGTCCCCTGCCGGCCCCCGTGCAGCCTCACTTCCCGTGGCTGGTACACCCCCTGCCCAGCTCAGGACGACGAACCCCATCGTGGGGCTGTGTGGTCTGGGCCCGGACAGAAGGGAGGACATCTGCACGTGTGACCCCAGGACGCTACCTTGAGAAACAGCCTGGGCTCCTCCAGGCTGATGCGGGCTGGGGGTCCTGGGCCGCGGAGACGGTGGGGGGTCGCCAGAGCTACGGGTCGTCACCTTCCCTCAGATGGTTGGAGCCGATGTCCACCCACCGTAAGTCCCGGGCCTGGAGGCCACGGAGGCCTTGTCTTCTGACACGCCAGCTAGACTTGGCCTGGGGTCCCCCACGGTCTCTGCACCCAGGCACGCCCCAGCTCTGATGGCTCAGCAGATGGCCAGGTGGCGACGTCTCCCCCAGGAGCGGCCGGGCTCGTCTTTTGAAGAATTAAGGGCAGTTTATTTTTGTAAAAGTGTGCGCGTCTTCTACCTGAAGCAGAGATGATGAAGGAGACGTTTTTTTTGAAACGGCGACCCACGTTGCCCTGGTGTCTGCCGGCCACAGAGCCGTGTGAAGAGAGGACCTGGCAGGAGGACAGCCAGGGAGGGTGGGACAAAGCGGTGGGGATCCCCCACCCCATTCTGGCCGCTTGTCTGCCAAGGGGCTGCTGACCCGGTCCCACCTCCCGCCCCCGCTCCGCCTGCAGGAGGGTCCCTGAGGCGCCAGCGCCGGAATCTGCAGGGTCCCCTGCAGCCTGAGGTCATGGGCCCCCGTGTTCAAGCGCCGGGGACATCGCCTCAGCTGCCCCTGCAAAGGCCCCGCGAACCTGGTTCCTCCTCGGTTCCCTGGTGCCACTTGGACAGGAAGGCAGCCGGGCTCCACCGCACACCCATGGGACGCAGACACTCTCAGGGGACTTGGGCCTGCAGACCTGCGCCCAGACAGGGTGCACTTGACCTGGCAAATGCCACCAGAACCCACCCCACGACTTCACACCCCGATGCCACACCCCGCTGCCCTCGGGCAGGAAAGGCCTCTAGGCGGCCCCTGGGTCTTCTGTGTCCCCTGCCTGCCTCCCGCCTTTGAAGCAGGTCTGGTCCCATGAGAAAGGAGGCCTCTCGGCCATCAGTTGCAGACGAATCTTGGGTGCTGGGGGGAAACGGCCCCGAAGACGTCCACATCCGACTCGCTAGGGCCTAGAAGCAGTGTGGTGCGCAGTCAAGGGACCCTGTAGACAGGAGAGGGTCCCCTGGGGGCCCACTGTCCTCCCCGGGGACCTGCCAGGCCGGAGGCAGGGGACCAGTGGTCAGCAGGTGCACTGCTGGCTGTGGGGCAGGAGTGAGCCACGAGCCGGGCAACGCGGTCAGCTTCTAGAAACGAAGCAGGAGGAAAAGACTGTCCCCAGAGCTGCGGGAAGGAGCACCGCCCCGCTGGCGCCTTCATTCCACCCTGTGAAATCCACACTGGGCTCCCGATGCCCGGAGCTGGGCAAGGGTGGCTCTGTGTTCCCGCCGCGAGGCTGTGGCGATGCGTCCCGCAGCCACGGAAACCTCTGCGGCGGGTCCCTGGAACTCGGCGCTCACGGAGCACGGTGGGCGCCGCGGGGGAACGGGGAGGCAGAACAGTGCACGCACTTCCGTGGTTTCCTGTCCACCGTCCCACCCAACTTCACTTACCCGGGCTTGAAGATAAAGTGATGGAGATTATTTCGAATTTGGGGATGGCGAGAGCCGTGCCTGAAAGCAAGCGTGGGGGGTCCCATGGGACTGGGCAGGTCCCCCTCCTGAGCTCTGGCCCCGGGTGCGTCTGGGGTCAGGGGGCACTAGGTGGGTGCTGGGGCCAAGCTCAGCCGTCTGCCAGTGCGCACACTCCCTGCAGCCCCCACGCCGCCGCAGCCTGAGCGCCCACCTGAGCCCCCCTTTCCCGCAGAGGGAGCGGGAGAACGGCTCCAACCTGGCCTTCATGTTCCGCCTGCCGTTTGCCGCGGGCCGCGTCTTCAGCATCAGCATGCTGGACACCCTGCTCTACCAGGTCAGCGGGGGCGGGGGCGGGGGTGGGGGCCGCCGCAGCCCAAGCCGCCTCTCCACCTCCAGCCGACCAAGCCGCGTTTGAAGCATCCCTTCCCGGGCCCCCCCTGGTGTCTCCATCCTCTTCCTCCCAGAAAGACACCGCCCTGGGCTCTGTTTCCGGCGGCCTCTGGGTCTCTGACCCCTGAGGCCGAGTCAGGCTTCCCAGCAGGGGACTGTGGGCACCCAGCGGGCACGGGAAGGGACCCGGCCTGTCCCCGGGGTGCCCCCGCCTCACCACAGCCTCCCTCTCTGGCCAGTCCTTCGTGAAGGACTACATGATCTCCATCACCAGGCTGCTGCTGGGCCTCGACACCACGCCGGGCTCCGGCTACCTCTGCGCCGTGAGTGACGGGGCCGGCTGGGTGGGTTGGCCGTTGTGGGGGTGCGCGCGGCCGGCCCCCTCTCAGGGCCGCGCTCGCTCTAGATGCGGGTCACGGAGGACGACCTGTGGATCCGCACGTACGGCCGGCTCTTCCAGAAGCTGTGCTCCTCCAGCGCCGAGATCCCCATCGGTATCTACCGCACCGAGTGCCACGTCTTCTCGACCTCCGAGGTTCGGGCGAGGGGCTCCCGAGGGTGGGCTCGTGCACCGGCGGCCCATAGGCTTCCTGTGAATTTCGTGTCGCTGCCGTGTTTCAGTCCTGGGATCCAGGCCTTGGCTTGCGGCCCTCCTGGGGTCAGGCTCATGTGCCCCCACGTGGGGTTGGGCGGCTGGGACTCCGACATGGAGCCGGGGAGCTTGAGAATGAGGGAGCCACAGTGGGCAGCCTGCCATGCAGGTCCCGAGCCCATGAGGGCTCAGGCAGTGTCTGGGGCCGGGGGCAGAGGCGCCCCCAGGCACCCAGGCTGTCTCTGGTTTCCTTTGCAGCCCCACGACCTCAGAGCCCAGGTGAGTGGCCCCGTGAGCCTCCCATGAAGGTGTGCCCCCGACCCAAGCCTGGGGGACACAGGGCGACAGCAGGGTCGGGGGTGCATCCCCAGGATGGGTTGACCTTGGCACAGCTCCAAGAAGGCCCCTGAGGAACCAGGCTCCTCCGGCCCCATGTGTTCTGTGTGTGTCCTGCTATGGCCCCCGTCATAGCGAGTGGTCCCCTCCTTGCTGTTCTGACCCGACCTCCATGCCCCCAGCCTCTCAGGGCTGCTGCCCAGGCAGGAGTCTCCCCACGCCTCCCAGGTTCCCATTCACCTGCTGAGCTGCTGTCACTCTCCCATCGACCACACTCCCCGTCCCTGCTCTCCTGCTCTCCACTCTCCGAGACGGGGAGATTGAGGCTCACAGAGGGGTGGCCCTCTGTGGCAAAATCAGGACTGGCTGGGTCCAGGTGGGAGGACCCCAAGAGGTGGGCAGGAGCCACCCTCATTCCCCAGGCAAACGTGGACAGACCTGGAGGCTGGCGGCTTGGGCTGGAGGAAGAAGGCACTCGTGCCCCTGGGGCCTGGGGTCCCCCAGCAGAAGGCTGGGCTCCCCTCCCCTCACCCTCCCGCCTCGGCCAGTCCCAGATCTCGGTGAGCGTGGAGGATTGCCAGGACACGCAGGAAACCAGGGGGCCCTGGGGCGTGCAGGCGGGCGGCGGCGGCAGCACCCACGGCCGGCACCCGGTCGGCGGGGACCCAGCCGAGCACCCGCTGCTGCGGCGCAAGAGCCTGCCGTGGGCCAGGAAGCTGAGCCACAGGGGCTCCAAGCCAGCGGGGAAGGCAGCGGCGGCCGAGTGGGCCGGCCAGCAGAGGCTCAGCCTGTACGGCCGCTCCGAGCGCCAGGAGCTCTCCGAGCTGGTCAAGAACCGCATGAAGCACCTGGGGCTGCCCACCACCGGCTACGGTAAGAGCCCGGGCACCACCGCCCACCACGGGGCTGGGACAGACACGGCGCTTGACCCAGGTGCCCCGGGGTCGCCTCCGCCCAGGGCCTCTGCGCTGCCCGCCACGCCCACGCAGCCCCTTGGAGCCCCTCTGGTGCCAGGACACAGGATCCCCCCGGAACTGGCCCTGAGCCCCGCAGGGAGGGCTCCCCCTCACCACTCTGGGGCCTCAGTCTCCGCATCTGTAAAACAGGACTAGATCAAGCTGACTGAGCCCAGCGTGTGGAACTCATGGGAGCCGTGGCCGGGGGGGATGGGCCAGGCCAGGCAGGGCTCCCCCAAAGCCAAGGCCACAGTCCTCGTGTGGGTTCAGTGAGGCACCTCTGGGGTCAGAAATGCAGGGTGCACTGTGTTCCCGTGGAGAAATGTGGCAGGGAGACCCCACAGTCCCCTGCCACCCCTTCCCCAGCCTTCCCAGCAGCCAGAGCATCCGGGGCCCGTCAGGGGGCAGCTGGAGCCGTGGACACCATGGACGTGGGGCCCCACAGCTGCTCCTGAGACATGGGCCCTGCTTCCGCTGCTTGTGGCTGCTCCCCAGACCCTGGCAGCCCCCTTTTCTGTGGAGCTTATTTTGGAGGAAAGTTCATGACCTTGGCCAAGAGCAGACCCAGAGGAGAGACGCTCTTTCCCACGCCCGCTCCGGACGTGCTGCCTCTGTTCCCGCTGCTGCCCGTCGGCACCCACACCCTGCACTGGGTCGAGTCTCTGGCGGGCGTGGGGTTCCGTCTCGGGGCCTCTGCCTAGGGCTCAGGCTTGGCTGTCCCCTGCGGACACGGGCTCTCAGCAGCCTGCGTCCTGCGTGTGCCTGGCTCGGGGGTCCTAGTGCCCCCTCCAGGTGGGACCAGAGGGCTAGAGTCTGAGGCCGGCCCTGCCCCCACCATGCGGCAGCTGCATGCTCCACCTCTGTTCCCCTCCACGTCTCTGCCCTCAAGACGGTGCGCACCGGGCCCCACGGCCAGGGTCAGCAGAGACTCTGCCCACTGCCCCCGGGACTGGCACCTGTCCCACATTCCCTTAACCTCTGCACCCCCTGCCCTCCCCAGAGCTTGGCAGAGAAGGAAGCCACATCGTGGTGGCGGACCTGCTTCCCCAGCGGCTGGCGCTGGCCGGTCCCCGAGTGCACGGCCTCCCACGTGCAGCTGGCTGTCCCCCGCTGCGCCGGCCACCGCGCTGCTTGCTGACCTCTCTCTCTCTCTGTTTCTGTCTGCCCCCTCGCTGTGTGCTCCGTAGAGGATGTAGCAAATTTAACGGCCAGTGATGTCATGAATCGGGTAAACCTGGGATATTTGCAAGGTAATTCTGCTCCGGCCGAGTCCGGCTGCCACACGAGGGGGCATGCCAGCTGTGCCGACGGGCCGCCCCAGCCAGGCAGGCGGACAGGAGAGTAGGCAGAAGAGGGGCTGTGCAGGCAGGGCCCCCGTGCTCCCAGGCCGCCCCTGCGCAGGGCCCTGGCAGTCACCGCGCCACCCTCGGGCTGTGCCACAGTCTTGCTCCCGTGTGTTCTCAGCCCACCCACCTCCAGGGAAGCCATCCAGGCGGATGGTTCCGGGCCTGGGTCCCCCGTGTGCACACACGCACACACACGGGGGAGCGCGGCGAGGCCTGGGCCGCCAACAGGGAAATTGGGGTCTGCTCTGCCCTGGGCTTTTGTGGGCCGCCTGTGTCAGGTGAACTGGCAGGAGCTCCAAGAGGGGGTCTCCGTTTCCGGCCAAGACAGAGCCTGTCTGTACTCCCTTCTCTCATCTGGAGTCAGGTTTCTTCTAAGAAGACACCCAGCAGCCTTCCAGAGCTGCCGCCAGGCCCCTTCCTTCCTGGGCAGCTCTTTGCAGCCCTAGAGAAAGCTCAGAGTGCACCTGCCCAGGCCCCTTGGGGCAGCCCCTCCGTCCAGAGCTGAGCCGGGAGCTGTCTGGGGCAGATCCAGGCCCCGGAATGGAAACCTCAGTGGGGCGCTGGCCCGTCAGGGCCCGTGCTGGGAAGGCCTCGGCCTCTCCTGGGTTCTTGCGCTTTTCCTTGCAAGCGGGGTTGGTGTTCATGGAAGACCCATGGGGCCAGCACGGATCCAAGTCCGGCAGCTTCCATGAACAGGGAGGCAGCGTGGCCCCCTCCCTGCTCCCAGCCCCCTCCCTGCGCCCGGCCACTCCTGCTTCCCACCGAGGCTGAGTGCCTCCCGATGTGGGTGTTGGGAAGTGCCTGAGGCCGGGAGCAGAGGAGAGGGAAGCGCCTTAGCCAGGCCCCCAGGGGAGGGCATCCTCCGCAGGCAGCCCTCTCGAGGGTGCGTGTGCATGCCCTCACCCCTGCTCGCTGCCACCCGTGAGGCAGGTGGCTGAGACTCGGTTAGGTGCGGGGCTGGGGGGGCAGAGAGCGCAGACCCCGGTGTGGGGCGGGGAGGACGAGTGGCATGGAAGCACCTGGTCTGCAGGGGTGCGGGAAGGCCTGGGGCAGTAGGACTGCGGGGGTGGGGCGCAGGGTAAGGTGACAGCTCCTTTGGCCATTTGCCAGGAGGGCCATCATCAGCCCCCTGCCCCCACCTGAACATGGTGGTCACAGTAGAGCTCACCTGTCCTGGGAAAACTGGGGTCAGTGGCTCGTGACCAAGCAGCCCCCACCCCTGGTGCTTCGGCTGGGCCCCCATAGCCTACCCGCCCACCTCACGGCCCAGCATCCCCAGGTGCACAAAGGTGGGCCTGGCTTGGTCCAGTCCTAAGCTGTTGGTGATCAGGAACACCCTGGTCGTCCCGGGGAGACGCAGGGGCCCAGGCTGGGTGGGGAGGGCCCCATGAGGCAGGTGCCGGCGCGTGAGGATGGCTGCCCAGCCATGGAGGGGCGGCCCGTGTGCCCTGGGGGACCAGCTGGTGGCTCTGACCCCAGCACCACCCCCCACTTTCTGTGTGCTGCCCCAGCGTCCGTCTCAGCGTGGCCGCTCCGCTGGTACCTGTGATTGGGGGTCAATAAGACCCACCTCCCTCTCCTCCCGCGGCACCCCTACACGCGCCACAAGGCCCACCCCGGAGACACTCGGGGGGCCTGGGGCTGGGAGGTGTGCTGTCCCACATGGCCACCAATTGAGCCCCCCTGCTCGACGGCCGGCAGCTTCCACCAAAGGGCCCCAACACGAGCCGTGGAAAGAGCAGAGAGCTGTGGTCACCAGGCAGCTGTTCCTGGAGTGGACGCAGAGGCTGGCGGCGCCAAGGGATGGCCCAAAAGTCTGAGCATGTTCGCTGGCCCCCCAGGGCCTAGCCCGTGCCCCCGCCTGCCTCCAGGGAAGCCGCTGTGCCCGGCCCGTGGCTGCGGTGTGGAGTCGACTGGCACAGCTCGACCCCCAGCCCGGCCGGCCCACGGGCCGCTTCTCCAGCTTTGCAGAGAATCCCTTCCTCGGGGGCCTGGCCGGTACAGTCCTGCCGACAGGGGATGGTGCAAGGAGAAGGAAATGACAAGAGCTGGGGGTACAGGCCACCAGAGCTAGACCCCTCTGGAGTGCCATCCCCTTGATGGCCGCCCTGGGTCAGGAGATGCCTTCTGACATTGCCGATGGGTAAACTGAGGTCACGAGCCATTCTTTTCTCTGCCAGTGAGCACAGGGCCTCTGGCAGCCCTGTGCGTGGCCAGGGGGACATCTGTGGTGGAACTGCTGCTTCTCCAGAACCCGTTTTCCCCACCACGGGCTGCGTCCCCACCGTGCGCCAGAGACCAGGCCGTCCCTGTGGGCTCTGAAGGGGCCCCCCCTGGAAAGGGGCTGGGGGAGGGGCCTGTGGGCCGACGCCACGGAGCAGGCTTTGGGAAACAGGACCTACGTCCAAAGCAGAGAAGGGAAGGAGAGATGAGGGTGGTCAGCCTGGTAGGGAGGGGCCAGCGGGAGGGCTGAGTCAGGTGTGCGTGCGCATGTGTGGGCACATGTGGGCCCACGCAGGTTTGTGCAAGCAGCAGGTGTGCTCGTGGCTGCCACGTTGGAGCTGCTGGCTGCCCGGGGCTGTGGGTGTCAGCCCATGCCCACGCCCTCGTGGCAGACCCCTGCCCATGCCGGGCCCCGGCAGGTACCCATCTGGCGGGGCCAGCCCCATGGGGTGCAGGCAAGACGCCCGGGAAGGCGAGGAAGACCCTGGGGCCAGGCCAGAGCCCCCCGCTCGTGGGGTGTGGCAGAGTGGAGGAGGGCACAGCAGACCGGTGACCACCACGGGCCCGTGTCCTTTGCAGACGAGATGAATGACCACCAGAACACGCTCTCCTACGTCCTTATCAACCCCCCGCCCGACACGAGGCTGGAGCCCAACGACATCGTGTGAGTCCTGCGTCCCCCCACGAGCGGACCGCACGGCGCCCCACCCCGGCCCGGGCGGAGGACAGTGTCCAGGGCTCTCCCCACCCCCACAGGTACCTCATCCGCTCCGACCCCCTGGCGCACGTGGCCAGCGGCCCGCAGAGCCAGAAGAGCAGCGGCAGCCACAGGCTGGCTTCCTGCAACCCCGAGACCCGTGACGAGACGCAGCTCTGAGCCGGCCCCGCGAGAAGCCCCAACCCCACGACGGCATGCCTCACGCTGCATGGAGCGCCGGGGGCCCCCCGCGCCCCCACAGCGCCCTGATGTCGGTCTGACCCGCCCCAGACAGGAGCCCTCCCCGGGGAGGAGGGGGCACATGCCCCTGGGCCCCAGGAGAAGCTGGCGGGGAGGCCTTTTTTTAACCTGTTTTTACAAACCTGTACAGTCCGCGTCCCCTCGCAACGTACCACAACTCGTGACGGGGTCCGGCTGCGGCGGACAGGGAGACAGGGGTGCATGCGGACGGGAGGGAGCCAAGCCCCCCACAACTGTGCACTCGCACAGCTCACGCGGAAGCTGTGTTCCCGCGGCCACGTACCGATGGCCCGCTCACGGGGCCGGGTCTGGCCACGCGACGGTGAGGGTCTGGCCCAGGGCCGGGCCGAGGGGCTCCCCTGCCTGCCGGCGCTCCAGCACGGTGCGGCCAGCAGGAGAGGGGAGCTGTGAACCCCAGGAAGTCAGCAGCTTGGCCTGGAGCCCCCAACCCTGAGGCTGGGCCTACTCAGAGCACGTGGAGGGGAGCGGGCTGCCTCGAGACCCCCGAGGGGTCCCTCTGTCATACGAAGGTTCCTGCGACCCAGGACTTTGAGGCCAAGAACAAGAAGATGTCCTTCCCGTCCGTGTTAACGTGAACGGCCGCGGCCCTGCGTCTGTGGGCGTCAGGCAGGGCTGGTGCGTTTCCACGGGCCGCTGGACACCTGTTAGCACCTACCCAAAGCACAACTCATTCTGGGCTACTGGCCTAGGTTCTCTCTGCGAGGGAAGGACGTGGAGGTCGTGGGTGCCACGCTGCCAGGTTTCCCCACACAGTGGTGTGTGACAGGCGTTGTGTGGTCAGTGCTGGAACCTTCTATTAAATGGATGCTTTCTGCAAACATGAGGGTCGGTTATGAGGCTTTCCCACCGTGGCCTTGTGGTCTAGGCCTGGCCCAGTCCCACCCCCAGCCCCCCAATTCCAAGGGTGAGACATGCGTGCTGTGGCCCCTGCCCCACCCAGACCCCACAGGGAAGCCCCCGTCCCGAGGAAATGCTGCCGGCCTGGGCCTTCATGCACTGGGCATCTGGGTGCTGGCAGCTGGGCAGCATGGTTGGGGCAGGGGCTCCCTGGGATGGGTACGGGGGCCCCAGGCTCTGCCAGAGCCCCCTAGCAGGTGTGGACAGGGCATCCAGATGGTGGCAGACAGCAGAGGGGCCCTCTCCCCCAGCCCTGGGCCACACGAGCCCAGCTCACCCCCCAGGGCCTCCTGCCCTCAGTGAGCTCTCAAGGACTTCATGCGGCCATACTGGGGCCAGGGCTGGTGAGGGAGGGGCTGCTGAGCGGGTGGGGGCCTCAGGGGACGGGCCGGCGGGGACGGCAGCCCACACTGATGCGTGAGGACAATGGGGCTGATGGCACGAACGCCAGGAAGGGCCACCCCCGGGACGGGCGAGCAGCTTCTCCGTGTTTCCTGGCAGGAGTCTTCAGACACAAGGAGGAACTTCTGGTTCCTCATCTGACCGGACTCTGCTCGGACAGGAGTCCCCACGAGGGGCTAGGCGGGCCCGGCCGACGGGAGGGCGAGGGGAAGGGGCCATTGTGGGGGTGTGGGGGGGAACACCCCCTGCAAAAGGGCAAGCTGTGCCCACAAGTGGCGGCAGAGGCGGCAAAGGCCAGGACAACCCCAAACCATCTCTGAAGGTCCAAGCGATGAGCCGGGAGATGAAGGGACGCGGCGCTGGGGAAGGTGCCGTGAAACCCACACAGGCAGGAGGCAGGGTCCCAAAACCAAGGACAGGGCCATGAGAACACTAAGGAGCAGGCAGGTTACACCACCTACATGCACGGCAGGAGCCCCCAAATTAGCAAAAGCCACGAGCTGTGTGTCGGCAGGAGCAGCCTGAGACCCCGTCCAGGACCCCCAGGACCATGGAGGCAAGTGGTCTCATCTTCACCCCGGGGCACACGCCCGTGGTCTCCTCGCAGGGCTCAGGCTGGACCCCGCGTTCCACAGCTGCAGAGGCAGGGGTCTTACAACAGGTGGGCTGGGCTGCGGGTCTGCGGAGAAGGTGGGTGCACCGCAGGTGGGACCTGACCACAGGGCAGGGCGGATGCACGTGGAAGTCTGTGGTCCAGGGCAGCATCTGGGCCGCTCCAAGTCCAGGACCTCAGCCGCCCGCCTAGGGGTGGGGCGGTGGGGAGTGCCTCCGCCATTCCAGGCCCCCAGGGGCAGCCGGCTGGCCGGAACCACCTTCACCCCTAGTGAGGTCAGCAGGAGCCTGGGGATGCCCCAGAGTGGGGTCTCGGGCCCAAGACTCTGTCCACCCACAGAGCTGGGTCGTGGGCCCTGCCCCGGGTCTGCCAGCTCGAGCCCACTGCCTCTGTGGCGCCTCCCCCCTTGCCCTGGCTGCAGAGTGCTGAGCGGCCACGAATGACCCCATCGGGTCTGGCCTGCCCACCCGGGCCTGGCACAGAGCCTGGGGTCTTCGGGACAGTAGCCCCCCGCGCCCGCGGCACTCCGCAGGGGCCCTTTCTAAAGGGGGCAGTGCGCACAGCCTCCCCCACTGCACAGGCAGACCCCCAGGGTCTCTGGGCCCCAGCGGTGGACCCCTTCTTGGAGGGGCTCCTCAGATAGGGTTCCCCGGTTTGCGGTGTGCCTGGCTCCGAGGTAGGGCTCCTCACCGCCGCCGGCACCGAGCCTGCAAGGTCCCTCTGGGGTTGCCGAGAGGACTGCTCACCATGCCACCTTGTTGCCCTGTCCTGTGTCCCGAGACGCTGCGGGCTCTAGATTTGCTCTGGGCATCTGCCACAGCCCCCTCTTCCATCCCATCTTGGGGTCCTGGCCCTTCAGGACAGAAGGAGTCCCGGGGCACTCTTACCCCACCCTGGGCTCTGGGATGGCTCCAGTGGCTGGTACCCAGCCATCCTGCTGTACACGTAGTCTCAGGGCTCTTCCAAGGGGAACTCCTTCCCCCAGCGCCTCCTCCAAGAGCTGGTGCCAAGCACTTGGGTCCCCAGTGAAGGCACTGAGAGGGACAAGACACACCAGGGGGCCCAAAGCCCCTCTCTAAGCTTCAAAGACAGGACAACAGCGGGCACCAAATTCAGGGCTGTCTTGTCCTTTGTCCCCAGATCCAAACCCAGAGTCCAGTGATCAAACCGCGTGCTAAGTGTCTGGGAACTTGTGTGGGGCGGCATTCCATCTGTAGACCCGCCTGGGTGACGGGGTTTCCCCAGCTGAGCCCCGGCCACTGCCCTGCTTCCAAATGCGTCCTAAGTGACCGCAGGCGGCCCGCACGTCCCGTACAGGGCTTCTTCCCGGGGCCTTCACTGTCTCACTGTTCTGTGGCCCCTTCACACAACGCATTTCCAGACGCAGCTGGCGAGGAGTGGGTCCAGAAACGCCCGTTCACATGCTGGACTGTTAGCAGCCACCTGCCTGACAAGGACACTCGTCCCCCGTTCACCTTTGCTTTTCTAGGAGAACTTTCATGTTTCTTCAGATAATAACCACTTGGGTTTTTCTTTCCCTACCTTTTGTTGACCTAAAAAAAAAAAGCCAGCGACTTTACCAGCGAAACACGTTTACTGGCGTAGAGCAGAGAAGTACGGCTCCGGACGAGCGGCGCGTGGTGGGCCCAGGCCAGCAGAGCGGCGGAGGCCGGGAGGCTCCTTTGTCGAGTTCCCGCGAGCCCCTTCCTTCTGCCAGGGACAGAGAACCAGACAGGCTCTTCCTGTGGCAACGCAAGCGTGGGGCGGGGGGGGCAACACTTTTTTTTTTAAGACTTTGACGGAGAGAGCGCAAGTGCGCAGTGCAGAGGGAGAGAGAGAGGGAGAAGCAGGCTCCCCTCTGAGCAGGGAGCACCACGCAGGACTCGATCCCAGGACCCTGGGACCCAGACCTGAGCCGAAGGCAGATGATTAACCCACTGAGCCACCCAGGCGTCCCCAGACACGACTTTCAATGAGATTTCCTTTGTTTATTTCCACAAGTCATACCTCATTTTTCTTCTCTTATTACGATGGTTTGGGCATCCGGTAACGCCTTGGCTAGTCCTGGTGACTGAAGGCAACCTGGCCTCCATCCTGGCCGACACGGGGACCCTCCGGCATCTCCCTGCCGGATGTGGGGTTCGAGGGAGGCCCCTGGCGGGTGTAGCCAAGTCACCGCGTTTCTAACTGCAGGAACGAGGACAGCGCCTTCGATGCCCGCAGCCGTTCCCACACACACGCTCTCTCTCACGCTACCACCACAGATTACGCCGAGACGGTTTCAACCCTGTGGTGTCGCAACTTCCAAAAGGCGGCTGGATCCACTCCACGACTTCAGCCGGGCTTCTGCACGTCCGTCCCCTGTGAGAGGGACCGCGGTCCCGTGCCCCGCGCCGCTTCTGGTCAGCCCTGCCGGCGGCCACGCTGGATCCACCGACCAGCTCTACTGCGCGTGGTTCCCTCATCCGTGTGCGCTTGTCACACACCGGATTCCTTCCTGCCACCTTCTACTATGACGTTAGCCTCCTTGGTGAAAGCTCATTTTGTTTTTTCTGATCTTTTTAAATTTCCAACAGAGACATTTGCGACTGCAGCTCTCTGAGGCTGGTTGTGGGAGCACGCAGACGGGGACATGCAGAAGGCGTCAGACGCTCTGGACAGGAGCGGGTGCCTCCCGGACACCACGACCTGCAAGCAGGCCACAGGCCGCCAGCGCGCTGCTCACCACCAGTTCGGGGAGCCCAGGAACGCAAGCCAGGCCGCACTGGGTAGGAAGGGGTCAGCGGGCCTCACCCCTTTCAGGAGGCGCTGGGGGAGGATCAGTGTCTTGCCTTTTCCAGATCCTGGAGGCCACCCATGTTCCCGAGCTCCTGGTCCCTTCATCCATGGTCAAAGCCAGCCGCGTGGCACCTTCCTGTGCCCTCTTCTGTGGCCACAGCTCCTCCTCTGATGCTCGGCTGCCTCCCTCTTGCACTCCTGAGAGCCCCTGTGCCCTGCTGGGCTCCACGGACAAGGTCAGCTGAGAAGCAAGCCCGATTCCTGCCACAGCCTTAACCCATTCACCAGCAACCAAGCACAGTCACACATAGGGTCTGCAGACGAGGCCGTGGACACCTGTGGGGTCGTCACTCTGCCTCCCATGGGTGCCAGCAGGCCTGAAGAGACGACAGGAGCCACATCATGGCCCAGGTGGGACGCTGGGGAAAGGGCGTGTGCTCCGAAGGGCTCTGGGTCAGCAGAGAAATGCTATGGGGCGCCCACCTCACACACGGCCATGAAAGCCATGTGTACATGAACCCAAACACAGCAGCCCGCCACACACGCTTGACACATTCACTTCCAACACGCCTCCATAAACTCAGCCGCTCTAAGATCATCCGTGGTAATCAGGCCAAATAGATCTAAATGTGTTTATCACGACACCCACGAAACCACGAAACATCACAGAATGGACCGTTCGTATTATCTTTCCCGTGTTACCTTTCAAAATTGTATCTGTTGTGAATTAATAAGAGAAAAGACAGACAACCCAGCAGAAAAAGAGGCGAAACACTTGAACAGGCACCTTACAAGAGGGGAAACTCAGAACGACCCGCAAAGACACGGAAATGTGCTCTCCGCCGTGGTCAGGGCAGCGCGGTGAGCGCCCGAGATGAGCTTGTGTCCAGATGAGCTTAGACGCCAGCAGCGGCGTCTAAGACCCTGTTAAGATTATTGTTTAAATTTCTGTGAATCAGTAAGAAGTACCAGGCAGGGAAAACGACCCACTTAAACACGGCGCAGGGAACAAGCCGGAGGCTCCCTGGAGAGGAGGCCACACACATCATGCTTCCCACAAAACTGTGGAAACAAACGTCAAACTTAACTGTCTGGAAAGCAGGGGTTGTTTTACTCCACGAACCCACTCCCAGTCCAGGCGAGGAGCGTCCCTCCGCGTGGGCAGCACCATCCCCAGGCCCCAGCGAGAGCAGCACTCCATCGGGAGAAACCGTCCTCCCCCTGGGGACAGCGGTGTTCCCTCTATGGGGCTGCTAAACGAGGCCTGCGGTACAGGGTCTACCTGAAAGCAGGAAAGCCAGGGCTGCAGTAATTGTTTATAAACGCTTCGACTGAAAACATAAACTCCTCCTCCAACACCACCACCTGCAGCTCTCAATTTTCTAATGCAGGGAGCACGGCACCCAGACCCCGGGCGCCTGGGACGCGGCCAGTGGGAGAGTGCAGGGCGATGTTGGCCCACACTCGGGTGTCCGCGCACAGGGCAGGCGTGTGGCTGCGACCTTCTACAGAGACGTGTGACCCTCCCGGAAAGCCGCATGACGCCGGCCAAGCACTGGCTGTTTACACCGGACCGTCGCCCCCTCTCTCTTCTTCCCACCTTCCCGTCCAACAGACAGTGCTTATCGCTGGGATGAAGGCCGACTGGGCCCCGGCTGCCCCGCGTGCCTGACACTGCGCCGAGCCCACAGGGGGTCAGCAGGAGGCCACCAGAGGAGGCCTAGCCCCTCAAGAGCACCCCCACCTTCTCGCCATGTACGGTCACTTAAGGCCTGGCCCGTTTCCACCCCCGCCCCGCACAAAGCCCTCGTGGGTGTGGCTCCGGGGGGGCTCCCGCAGGCCCACGGGCGCAGAAGGCTGGGCTGTCCAGCCTCCTCCCTCCTGCCACCCCGATTAGGGAAAGGTACATGTACCCTGTGGCTATCTACTGCCCCCCGAAGACCCCCATGACCCTCCTGTAATGGAGACTCCGGGTAAGCAGTCCCCGACCAAGCACACATTCCACGAGCACAAACCCTTCCCTCCCGTCCTTGTGGGGCCCTGTCCATGTCTGACCAGGGTGGTGGCTCTGCTCAGCCCCTGTCCCAGCTACACAGGCCACCCCACATCCACGCTACCGTGCCCCCGGCCCCACGGAGTTCAACATAGCGGTCTTGGCCCCTAACCCGTGGCACTCCCAGGGTCACACAGGATCCCTCACAACCTTCCTCACAAAGCTGCGGTCCGGGTGCAGGAGCAAGGCGTCAGTGTCCCCGGACCCAACCCAAGGGCAAGTTCAGCCCACTTCTACTGCACGCCCATCGGTGCCCGCAGCCCAGCCTGGACGCGAAGAGCGAGGGGAAGGCGGCCTCTGTGGTCCCTCCAGGAGCCTGTGCCTTCCCCAGGCGGCCTCGCCTGGCTCTCCCCTGGCCCAGCCCAACCCTCGGCTCTCCGGACACTCCACCCAGAAGAGGAACAGCCGGTGTGGCCCAAGGGAAGGATGTGCGGAAGGCCCCAAACCGCCCCTGGTCAGCCCGCAGCTGGTCCTCACGGCCACACCCCCGGGCCCGCGTGCGCCACGCAACACGAGCTCCTGCCCAGGGACCGACCGCCCGTCAAACTCGGGGTGTCTGCCGCTGCACGAGAGTCTGAGTCGAGTACATCACACCAAACGACGACACGGTGGTGCCTTTCACCCCGCCAAGTCTCCAACCGCGCTTCGCCGTCACGTCGCCCCGCAGGGCAGCAGCCGGGCAGCTGGACGCCTGCGCGGGCGGAGGACAGGACGACGGTGAGTGGAGCGTCGCACAAGAGTGTCCCAGGGAGAACCTGGCTAACAGACACGGGGAACCGTCTGTCCGAAAACTGAAAATTCACTGTGCCGCACACCCGTGAGCCGCTTACTTTTCCGTACGTAGGTCCTGCTTCGGTTTAGAAAAAGAGGGCTGTTTCGTAACGAAACCAACAAAAAACTTCATCTGGAATAAAAAAGCAAAAGTAAATTCCGCCTCCTGCAAAACCGAAGACCGGAGGGTTTCATCAGCATCACGACCACGTGACTGCCCTCGGAGCGACAGAAGACAGCGAGGGACGGTCTTGTGCCCTCTTTCTAGAACAAGAGCCAAGTCACGAGGTCGTCTCACGCCTGGCCACGGGAGCTTCGGTCCACGTGGGCCCGCGGGGGCAGGGACGTCACCCCAGAACACCGCCCACACCCGTCGGCACACGTGCACTGACCCGCCACTGGTGTGTTCCAGCAACCCCGACGCCGGCCAGCGGGGCTGGGTCAGAACCCTGACTTCCTGGGGTTGGCGACGGGCTCCCGCCCCGCCTGCGGCCCCCAGAGCGCCAGGCGGGCCCCCCGAGCCCAGGGCAAAGTGGCCACTTTCCGTGCAGACAGCCGATCAGCGGAGGCTGCAGCCACAGCCTCGGGCCTCGCAGAGACGCGCGGGGCCTGCACTTCCACGGGGAACAGGTTTGATGCCGTCGCCGCTTCTCTGCAGGGGAAGCAACCCCATGTTTCCATCGCCCAGAAACATGTTTCCCTGAAGCAGACTTCACAGACCATGTGCCCGTGTGGAGGTTCTCGCTGTGGTTCTCACGACGCTTCTGGGCTCTGTCACTTATTCCCAAGACAAGCGGCGCCGGGGAGATGTGCCCCTTGCGATTCCAGACGTGTAACTCGCTCCTTCTACGGCAGCGAGAACTGCGTCTGACCGAGAGTGAGGACAGAGTGGGGATCGCCCCTCTCCGCTCACTGTCAAATGAGCACGCGGATTTGCCTGGGACGGGGGGAAGCCGAGAGCGGGACAGGGACACCGAGACGCTTTTTGGGCCCAGTGCCTGCCCAAGATCGCAGGCTGCACCCACGGCCCGGGCCTCATGTTCGACGGACGGCAGAGCCCCCAGCGCAAGTCGGTTGGCGACACCGGACCCAGGGTCAGAGCCAGGCACCCCGAGCTGTCCAGAGAAGAGGCCACCCCAGTGCGTCCTGCTTCTCGGCCAGAGTCAGTGGGGCACAAGCAGCGACGGAGCCATGTCCCTTCCATGCGTGACACAGTCCGTCAGAAACACGTTCGAAGTCAAGGCCAGTCCGCAAACGTCGTCATCCGTCATCAGAGGTGACCCAAGCTCATCTGAACCCAAGTTCCTTCCAAAAGGAAAGTTTCTTTAGGTGAGTACTTGCCCCTTCAGAGCACAACCACAGTCACGGCAGAAGTACATGCAAGGAGTGACTTCAGAACGCTTCTCCTCGCACCTCCACCTCTCCAAGAGCAGGCCTGGGGCCTGGAACACGTGCCCAGACACAGCTCTGGAGCGGCGCCCGGAAGACGCGGCGTGGAAGGCCCCACGGGCAGACGGGCCACCTGTGCGCGTGCCCACATCCCTATCTATGACACTGGTGCACGCGTGTGTGTGGACACGATGGCAAGGTCAACGGAGGACTGGCTCGCTCGAGTGTCATCCGTCTTAGAACAGCGACCCTCTGGGCTCCTGGCGCTCCAAGTCCAGACCAGTCGTCTGGGTGCCACTTCCTCCACAGGTTGAACTCCACGGCTGGACAAGCACAGCCCAACTCCGTCCCGTCAGCATTCCAGGAGGCAACGAGATGGCTGCCTTTCCATCCTACGAGATTTGCGACACAACACAAATACCGCGGGGGCGTTGGAAAACGTACACCGTTTATAAAGCTGTAAGACCATCCTACAGAACTGAAAAATGTTTGCCACGTCAAGCCAGAAGGGACTAAAATGTCAACCACGAGGCGCGCCTGGGTGGCTCAGTGGGTTAAAGCCTCTGCCTTCAGCTCAGGTCATGATCCCAGGGTCCTGGGATCGAGCCCCACATCGGGCTCTCTGCTCAGCGGGGACCCTGCTTCCTCCTCTCTCTCTGCCTGCCTCTCTGCCTACTTGTGATCTCTGTCAAATAAATAAATTTTAAAAATAAATAGTAATAAATAAATAAATAAAATCTCGACCACGAAATGCATCCCGTGGGTCTGAAACTTTTCATAGTAAAAAAGCTGGCTCTACCAATCGATACACCAAACGCTTCTATTGGCCATTTCAACACCGGCCTGACGACAGGACATCAGAAACGTCTGCTGGGGGCACCTGGGGGCTCAGCCTGCGAGGCAGCTGCCTTTGGCTCGGGTTCTGGCCCAGGGTCCTGGGATCGGGCCCCACGTTGGGCTCCCTGCTCCGTGGGGAGCCTGCTTCTCCCTCTGCTGCTGCTCCCCCTGCTTGTGCTCTCACACCGTCTCTCTCTCTCTCAAATAAATAAACTCTTAAAAAAAAAAACAATTTTTTTAAAAAGTGTCAGCCTCCAAGTTAGGGCCTGTTGACGTAACGGACAGTGAGAAGACGGTATGGGACAATGTCCGAGTACTCCACAGGCCGACTAATCCCACCAAGAAAACCCAGGATTTACGTGGAGTTCTGGCAGGAACGTCACTTCCCAGCTCTCTGCCATAAGCACCGAGTCCTCCTTAACAACCATCACGTCCCCTCGCTTCACCAGGACTCTGGCGAGTGGGCCGAGAAGCGGCCACCCGTTGGGACTCCACAAAGGCAGGCAGCTAGTCGGAAAGCCTCCCTGCTCCCCACGACAAGAGGACGGGACTTTCGGGGAGCGGAGTGTTTCTGACCAAAAAACCCCCAGAAACTCCTCTGAGCAAGGAGCGGAGACAGGGACCGACAGAAGGACCCACAGAACCACACGCAGGTGTGACTAACAGAAAGCAAATTAGTTAATTCCTTTATTACGTCTTAGTGATCTCTTAAAATAAATATAACAGTACAAGGAGAGACAAAGCCCGCGAGTGAAACGCACAGGGACAAGAAGTGCACTGCAGACCCCTTCGCACTCCGCTTCCGGAATCCCGCAGCCCCATGACGCGCTCCCAGGACGGAGCCGCTGCTAACACGGGACGTGTGAACCTGGGGTCTTCGGAGGGCGGCGGGCGCCGACGGGAGGAGGCGGGAAGAAGGCTCACAGTTCCTTCGCGTGTTCTGTAGCCTGTTCCCTCCTTCCTCGGGTACAGAACTCACTTACCTTCCATCCTTCTGCAAGTTAGGGAGCAGGGACAAGGGTCTGACGTTTCCCATCGATCTGAAGGATTTTCCGCAGTTCGAGACAGATTCAAGTAATACTCCCAAGAAAACGTGTGCAAAACTAACACGCACGACTCCAGAACATTCCGGCACTTGGCTCGGATCAAGGCTCAGAGCAGCTGGTCAGTCACACAGCGTCAGCAGGACTGCAGCCGCGTGAAGGCCGGGGGCCGGGCGCACCCGTCTCCCGGGAGCCTGCGGTCGGGAGAGGCGCGACGACCATCTGCGCCAACACGGACAGGATCCAAAGCCGTTTCGCTTGCTTGGAGTCCAAAATATCGGCAAACGACCACTTACACTGTTCGTGAAGGCTCAACAGCACAGAACAGCCGGTCTGAACGGAGCCCGCAGTCCTCTCAGGGCGCGCTGCCCTTCAGAAGCCAGACTCGGGACGGACGAGTCAGGACATCGGAACGCCACTGCGGGACCCGTCAGCCCAAGTGCGTCAGCTCTCGAGAGAAACATGCTCAGAGTGAAAAATATTCTACGTTACCAAAATCTGTCTTTATTAAAGTGAACAAATCATTAGAGTACTATCCAAAACGCCACGAGCGCTGGCCGGCATGGGCTCGGCTTGCGTATCTGCAGTGAGGCAGCCGCTGGCTGGGCTGGCGGAACCGCTCGCCACCGTGCGATCGCGGGCCAGCAGCGTCGCCACGTCTGTAAACGTCATCCTAGCAGAAGACAGACTTTGCAGATTTCAGTGCTTTTAGTGAACTGGTATTTTCAGTAAACGTTTTCTGAGCAGCAAAGAACAAGAATTTTTTTCAGAAATCTTAGAACTGGATATAAACATTGGCAGTAGACACAATAAATATCATACAATTTCTCAAATGAACAAGATTCCCCCAATTCAAATCCCTTTCCTAAACACATTCAAACCCCCGACCCGAGACGGAGCCTCGGCCCGCCATCTCCTGGGATTCCAGCACGAGGGGTGTGAGGTCACGTGCGGGGGGAGGGCAGGAGGTGAGAAAGCGAAGATCACTTTCCATTCACACCAAAGGAGAACTTCAAGTAAAGGGATCCACAGCCTGGAGACCTCTCGACACGCGTACCCTCATCTGACCCTCCGTGGTCAGCAGCGGCCGTGGCCGCCACGAGCCACTCAGCGGGGTGTCTCGTCCTCCTCGCTCCGCCTGGCATCCTGTGCGTGCGCTGGGAGCCAAGGGACGGTTTCCTGTGGTTTCACTGGAAGCCTCTCTGGAAAAGGTCTGTGCCTGTGCACACTTTGTACCCAAACGGATGAAAATAATAAATACCGATCCTGCCCACACACCCTGCGGACCCGCCCGCCAGCGCCGCTGTCATTTACGAGTCTGGGTCTTCTTTGGCACCGCGGGCCGCTTGGGCTGCCACAAGTGGTTGTGAATAGTGAGCGCGTCCACGCTGACGGACATGGTTTTGGCTGGGATCAGGTTAAACTGTTTTCGGTCTGAGCTGTATTTATACAGCTTGTCGATCATTTTCTTGGTGATGCTCTTCGGGCCCGTGCCGGTCAGCTTGTAGATCTCCTCGGTGTCAGGATAGTAGCAGTAAAGCGCTCGGAACTGGCAGCCGGCGTCGCGGAAGAGGATGATGTAGTGATTGGCGTCGCACTTCTCCAGCTCCTGCATGGAGGGAGGAAAGAGGAGAGGCGAGGGCTGGAGAGCCGCTCCGGCAGTCCTCCCACTCTCAGCACGGCCCACCCACACCCAGGCCGAGGTCCTCCCACTCGCACAGCGGCGGAGCGGCACCTGCCCCTGACACTTGACTCAGGTGGTCCACGTGTGTGAGAAAAAATGCTTTTGAAATGGAGTGAAAAATCACACACACCCTCACGAGCCACCAGAGAAACGCAGATCAAAACCCACACTGGGACAGCGCTCGTGCCCACGGGGAGGGCCACCGCCCAACAGAAAGACGATGGCAGGTGCCGGTGCCGGTGTGCAGAGACTGGAGCCTCCCACGCGGCCGGAGGGAGCGGAACCAGCTGGGCGGCTGCTCGGAACGTTAAGCACAGAGTCACCCGCCGTGGCTCAGCGGCTCTTGTCTGAAGCTTCCACACAGAACCTCCGACGTGAACGCTTGCGGCGGCATTCGTCACCACCGTCACAGAAGCAGAAAGCCAGACGCCCTTCGGCGGGAGAGCAGATAAACACACCGGGGCAGGACCGCACAACGGAGTCGGATCTGGCCACGAAAGGGAGCACACCGCTGCCACATGCTCGACAGGGATGGGACACACCCGTGGCGCGGTCGGGGAGCAGACAGCCCCAAAAGGCCGCCTGGTGCAGGACCTTCTTTGTGGGACACGGCTAGGGGAGGCCCCTCTGGAGACAGACACCAGATTGGAGGGAGCCGGGGCGCATGGGGAGTGGCTCAAGGGACAGGGTTTCCTCCTACGCCTGAGCTACAGTCGACAGCCGTACCGGTCTGCAAACAGACGGAAAACCGCCAAGCCTACCAGGGACGTGCCCCCAAAGGAGCCCAAAGCGAGCAACAGTGTGGGTACTGGTCACTGTGTCCGCTGCATGCTGCTCTGACCTCCAGGTTTTCGTGTTGAAGTCCAAGCTGACCACCTAACCTAGCGCCTCTCCCCACCAGGGGTCCCCGAGCCCAGTGCCCTCCCACAGCTGCGGCCGGGCTCTACCTTCACCCACTCAGCCCAGCGTGCCACGGGCTGCTCCCGAGGCTGGGGACAGGCGTTCCTAACAGACGCCCACAGAAGCAGACCAGGACCCGGCCGCCCTCCATGAAGCCAGGCATTTAAAAGATTTGTAAAAATGTAAAGCAGAGCCACTCTTCTGTTTCTGCTTTAGAAAACACACTTGTCTTTCACAAATACATACCAGCTTCGTAAGAATGTAACAGGCCTATCATTTACTCGAATAAACTCACACACAAATACGTATTTTCAAAGATCAAGTGGGAAAACCCAGATCCGTAAGTATAAACAAAACTGACTTCAACAAACTAAAACGTGCGTTTAAACAAGGAGCAAGATGCAAAGCAGCAGCGGCTCCAGACAAGGGCCCCCCACACCCCCACGCGCCCCACGCTGTGGCCCGTCCCAGTCACCGCCCTCCTTCCGCATCCCCGCTCCCGCCCTCGCGCCGGCCCCGGCCTGCAGTCTACAGGCCGCTCTGAGGGCCAGCTGCGTCTGCGCCCTCCCGCCCACAGCGGCACACACCACTTCGCCAAGAGCTGGGTGGGGGTCCCGCCGCCGACAGCCGCCCTGTGGGAGCTGCCCCATCCATGCCTGCCGACCTCCCCCGAGCTCCTCCAGCCCCTCTGCCCCCTGGTGCCAACGCGGGCTGTGCTCCCAGCTGCCAGCAGTCCCAACCCGGCTCCCACCCTGCTGTCCTCTCCACTCGCAGACAACTCATCGCTTCCTCTTGTATGGCACAGGCCGAGCGCGGCCACCACCTGCTGCTGTCAACCGTACTGTGGGCACGGAGCCAAGCCCACTCAGTCACACAGGGTCTGCGGCCGTTTCCACGCTGCAGCACCAAAGCAGACACCGCGTCCTCTCCAGCCTCTCCCAGAAGCAGCCTGCGAGCTCCTCTATCAGGGCCTGCCTCACACCCCAGAACGTCAACCTCACAGCCCGGACCTTTGGGTTTGCCCCCCGACTGATCCCCAGGATCAAGACCTGCGTGAGGACACCGAAGGAGAGGCGTTCCCACCCTGCGTGGGGCACAGGGCGTCGCTCGCCCCGACACCGAGAGCCAGTCAGGCTAAGGGCATGCGAGCCTGACCTCGACCCTCCACTTCCGACTGCCGATCAGCTTCTCGCTGAGACCGCCATCAGCTTCCCTTAAAATAGCCAAGGCCAACACCATCCCGCAGCAGCTGTGATCACGGCAGCCAACACGAAGGTGGCATCCAGCACCACGGAGCCAAACAGCAAGCATTTCACGCCGAGCTTCCATTTCTCCAGGGAGCCGAGCGCTCCCCTTCATCCCTCAGAACACCCTGCCAGTTCCTCCTGTCTCTAGCCAACGCGGCCTCAGCCACAGGCACCAGAGTGCAGAAACCCCGGTCCCCTCTGCCCCTGCAGTCACCTTGCCCTCGTCTAACCAGCCAAGGCTACTAGCTCCTGCCACTCACTCCACACAGGAGGGCCCTGCCCTAGACTTCAGCTCTGTCCCCAGGGCAACATCCTCGAGTCTGGCCCATCTGCAGCCCACTCTTCCTCAAGCCATCCCCGCCCCCATGCAGCAGAGCGCCGTGCAGACGGCTCCCGTGTGCCCGCGCTCCCCCACCCCGCACCGCCAGCGGGGCCCGGGCGACTGGGCGGCAAAGCCACCGTGGGAAAGCACCCGCACACTGAGTAACCGGGTTCTGTTTTAGGAAAAGCTCTTCATTCACTAACGTCCTTCCCTCTACGTAAAGACGCCGTGGTTAGTGACACCGCGTGCCAACGGTGCCTCCCTTAAAAAGAACACGCGGCTGACGTTGGATACTTGCCTCTAATATTGAATTCTTGTGAGGTTCGTTCACTTTTCCAGCCAGACAACAGTGAGAGATAGCGTTGTGAATGATCGGTTTGTTTGACTTGCTACTGGGCTCCTTAAAGAGCTTGGGACCTGTGAAAACAGGCGAGAGGCACAAAGTTACACTCTAAGGCACGCACAAATGCACAAGAAAACCCCGAGTTCCCCAAGCAGCAACCAGGCTGGGTCAGCAAGGTCTATGTTTTTGAAAACGGAAAGCAACACCCACTTCAAGTCTGCTGGAAAGCATTAGTTCCGAGTTACGATCTTTAAATAAACTAAGAATCCAGGTGGTGTTTAGTCCCTTTCTAGTTTCACTTGCTTTCATATGTAAAAAAACCAAGAAATAGTTCGAAGGTCTAAGTCTCCCTAGTGCCAAAACAACACGACTCGGCATGAGACCACAGGGACAGAAAGGCACGTCGCGGGCCACAGCCAGGCAGGGCCTGCCTCCCCCCGTCCCCCCGCGGCAGGGACACGCCCATGACCTCCCCATTACCTGTGTACTCGGCCACGGACGCGAGAGAGGACGCTGCAGACGCCGTCTCCCAGTCTCTGTCTGTGCTCCGGCTGGGGTTGCGGCTCAGTGTGGGCAAGGCTTCCAGGGACTCGACTCTGGAGCAGAGGGGTGGCAGGGGAGAGACGGTCACAGGCATGCCCTCTCGCCCAGCCCACAGCATCCGGGCAGGAAGGAACGCCCACCATGGAGGAGTCGGGCAGCTACCCCACCCGCTCCGCCCCCCAAGCAGGACTACAAAGTCAGGGCAGAACACAGTGACAAGAGTAGACACCCTGGAGGGACGCTGCCCTCCGTCAGATGCCTGCCTGAGGCGGGACCCCGATGGAGCAGGAAAGCAGCACCGAGACTCTGCTGGCTCAGGAAGCTTCCAGACTCACTTTGGGAAATCTGCGCTGCTGACACATGAGAGACCGACCCCGGGAGGGAAGAGAGTGGACGGAGTCCAGAAGCCCAGGTCTCGACCCCTCCCCGACACCAGGCAGGCCTAAGTGCATCCCTTGGGGCAGTCCCCACAGAGCCCAGCAGAAGCCAACGGTGGCAAAGCAGCACGTGGCTGCCCCAAAGGGGCCGGCCAGCCCAGGTGACGCAGCGGCAGAACCAAACCCCAGCCAGGATCCAGGGTCCCTGACGTGGGCCGTGTGCAGGGCCCTGGTGACAGGAAGCCACCAGCCACGTGATGAAGAGGACCACATGGCCACAGCCCCAAGAGGGCACACACAGTAAAGGATGGAAAACATGTGGGGCCAACGACACACGTGCAGAAGGCACAAGCCATCAGTGGTGGACCCCCGTGCATCCCCCGTTACTGCAGAGTCCCAAGGGAAGCTGTCCCACGCCACAGAAACCCGGCCTCACGCAGGCCGAGCACTCGCCTGCCGGTGGCGCTGACCAGCAGCGGCCACCAGACCCGCAGGCTGAACCCAGCGAGGGGTGGTCACCACGGGAACCACGTCCAGGGGACGGAGGGCAGAGGGCCAGTCCTGATCGGGGTCCTAAGCCCTCAATGCCATCACAGGATGGCTGGTGACAGCAGAGCGCGCACTGGAGGCCCCAACGAGGCACTGCTGGGAACCGTGGTACTCAGGGACGCGTCCGGGCTCACAGGGAAGAGGCAACCCTGCATGGAGGCTCCAGCGCCACGGCTCTGACGCAGCCTGCGGGGCGGGGCGGAGTCCCCGGGAATTCACCCCAGAATCACAGCCAGCAAGCCCCCACGTCCGCCCCACAGGCCCCCTTACCGCTGCGAAGGCGTGCCCCCCGAGTGCACGCTCTCGGGCTCGGTGGTCGCCGCGGAGGCCAGGGACAGGCTGGAGCCCGACTGGGCCCGGCTCAGGTGGTCAGCTGGTGGGAGAGGAGAGCTGCCGCCAGGCCCGCCGCGGCACCCCCCACCGCCACTGCCACCGCACGCAGCCGCCCAGCGCACCCCGCCTGCTTACGCGTCGAGGAGCACTTGGTCCCCGCATCGGTGCCCGACTCCTCGCGGTGGACAGACTTGGGCCGCGGCTTCTTGGGCTTGGCTTTGGGCTTGCCCAGCCCCTGCTCCTCTAAAATCTGCTGCTGCTTCCGGCGCAGGTACTCCTGCTTGATGAGCTCCCGCCGTGCCTTCTCCTCCTCCTTCCGGACCCGGTCTTCCTCCGCTTTCCGCCTGCGGGACCCGCACCTGCTCACACTTGCTCCCGGGGCTCACAGGGCCGGCGGCCGCCACGCTCCGCACCCTGCACTGGCCCCGCCTGCACCCGTGCACGCCCAACGCCCCCACCCTGCGGCACCCCCGGACGAGCACCCACAGCCCAGACGGTCACGCACGTCGAGGGGGACCAGCCCTAAGGGTGTAAAGCAGAGCCCAGCTTGGCCCCGTGGGGGCGGGATGGGGACAGGCCAGGGCGGGAAGGGGGAGCCAGCCAGGCGAGGGAGGCCCGAGCAGGGGCGCGGCGGGGCCGGCTCACCGGGCCTCGTCCCTCCGGAGCTCCACCTCGGCCTCCAGCTGCTGCTTCCGCGCGCGGGCCTCCTCGGCCTTGCGCTGCTGCTTCAGGAGAAAGGCCGCCCGCTTCTTGGCCAGCTCGTCCTCCGCCTTCTGCTCGTCCTGCAAGCAGGCCGCTCGCGTCACCCACGGGACACAGCCCCCGCAGCGGACGTGTGCCCACAGCAGGTCCTGGCACGGCCGCACGTGCCCCGGACTCCCTCACTGAGGATCGGGCCATCCTCACAGACACGAGGACCCTCGGCAACAACTAGGCCACCATGAAAACAGCCCCAGCCGTCACCTTCCCACTGGGTCCCATCTGCCTTGCTTTCCACACAGGGGCTGACCCCTGCACTGACCGCCGTTCGCGGACACGTTCGAGCAACAGGCAGCACACACGGCCTGGCGGCTGGTCAGAGGACACGCACCGTGCCCGTGGGAGAAGTGGTGGAAAACAGCAGGGAAGCGCCCCCAACCCGCCTTCCTTTCTACCTCAGAAAACACTACAAGACAGAGCCCGACGGGAAGCTTCCTCAGAGGTCCCGCTGCTCTCCCAGGCCCGGCAAACTTGCCCTGGAGGCCGGACCCAGCCCCCACGGGCCCACGAGCCAACACCACCGGCATTTACCGAACGGTCTGGAAACCATCAAAAGAACAGAACACTTCTGAGCTGTGAAAGCGGCACGGGGTTCCCGTTTCCGGCCCGGCACTGAAGCCTCATGGGCACCTGGCCACGCTCACTGCAACAGGCCGCACCCGCGGGTGTTTCCGGCGGAGCCAGGTCCTGGCGACAGCGCACGGGGCCCAGCTCGGAGTGTGAGCCTCTGACACACCCGTAAAACCAAGGGCAGGAGAGGAAGCCCGACACCCATCCGACAGTTTACCTTGAAGAAGAAGCCGACCCCCGGCTTCTGGTCCCCTTCGCTGGCGAGGTCCGCCGAGCTCTGGGGGCCCTCCGTCGCCCCGTCCTCGTCAGGGGCCTTCAGGTCCGAGAGGTCCACCTCGATGAGACTGGCCTTGCTCCTCGGGGGCTCGTCCACAGGGACGTTCTCCTTCCCGGACACAGCCGGGGAGCCGAGCGCCGCCTCCTCCACGCTGCCATCCAGAACTTCTTTGAGGCCCACCTGTTCCGAGAGGATGTTTGTGTCTTTGGAAGGGGGCAAGACAAAAGTCCGCTGGTTGTTTTCATCGTGGAGCCTGTAGCTGTCGAAGAGGCATTTGTCATGAGGCTCGTTTCCAGGCTCCGCAACACTGTCCCAGCCGGGGTCGGAGGGGGTCCGAGGGGGGAAGGGCCGCAGGTGAGGGAGGGTCTCTCTACTGGGCGTGGGGGTCTTGCTGCGGGAGGAAGCCTGCTGTCGGTCCTTGGGCACTTTGAGCTCAGCCGGCCTGCCCGAGCGGGAGTTCCGACCCTGCCCAAGGCGGGGAGGCTTGCGGTGACCCGCCGTCCCCGGCGGAGAGAGAGGCTCCACGAAGTGGATGGCCGCCCTGACCTTCTGGTCCTGGGCGCTCTGCTTCGGGCCCGGGGCCGCGGGGGGCTTCGTGAGCAGCTGCTCCTGCTGCTGCGAGATCCTCAGGATGGCCTGCTGCAGCGCGCTGATGGTCTCATTCAGCTTCTCGATGGAGAGGTCACACTCGCTCGCGTCCAGCGCCTCGCCGGCGTCCTCCAGCAGGGCGGCGGACAGCGCCTTGCTCTTCTCCAGCTCGGGCAGCGCGGCGGGGACCTTCGCTCTGGGCGGCTGCAGGAGAAGCAGGCCCTCCGCGTCCACGTCTGGAGACGCCAGGACGCCTTCCCGGCCCTCGTCCTTCAGGAGGAACTCCTCCGATTTGCAGACCCCGCCGTCGAAGTCCTCGCCGTTGTGCTGGGCGTACTCTCCCGCCAGGGCGTCCGGCTTGCGCGGCGGGGGCGCGCCGTCGGCCTTCCCCTTCTTGACCACGTGCAGGAAGGCGGCCTTGCCCAGCTTGAGCCGCTGCCGGGCCGACAGGGCCTCCATCTTCTTCTTCTGCGCCTCGATGGCCCGGCGCTTCTCCTCCAGCTGCATGTGCAGCTGTGCCAGCTCGGAAGCCAGGAGGCTGGCGTGCTCCCGGCTCTGCCGGCTTGGGCTCTGCTCCCGCCTCTGCTTCCACGTGGTCAGAGGGGCCGGGCAGCTCTCAGACGCGTCCGGCGTGGTCTTCTGGGAGCTGCTGGTGCTCGACTTGGTCTCGCAGCTGTTCAGCCTCTGCAGCTTGCGCTCCGCGAAGCTGGTCATCTTCACGCTGCCGCTGGCCACGGAGACGCTGCTGACCTGAGACACCGTGCTCAGGCACGGGCTCGAGCGGCCGCTGGCGTCGTCCTTGTCCTCGTGCTCCTTCCCCTTCATGTCCTCCTGCAGCTTGGCTGACTCCTCCTCACCGACACACCTGGCCGTCACCACGGGGGGATCCTCGCCCACAAAATCCTGCTCGGCTTCCTCCAGGTCCGCCACGTCCGAGTCTGAGTCCTGCCTTAGGACGGCCCACGGCTCGGGCTCGTGGGCACCGGGGCTCCGGGCACAGCCGACGCAGAACCTGCCCTCGGGGTCCTCATCGGCTCTGGCGACGTGAAGGAAGAAGCCATCGGCAGTCTGCCCCTGAGGTAACAGATTGAAGCCACCGCTGCCCAGGAGCCCACCGCGGGCGTCCCCGGCCACTGGCGGCCCCGGCTCCATGGGCGCGGGCTCCATGCCCACAGGGAGTTCCGCACAGGAGATCGGGGTGAAAGTCCTACTCAGGTCACGAGCACCGTGACTGCTGGGCGCCCTCTTGCGCACCAGGGGCTGGTGGCCCTCGCTGGGCCTCTTGGATGTGAAGCTCCGTGGCCGCCCCTCCCCACACTCTTCCTCCTTGGCGATCGCCTGCTTCTCTTTGGCGGGCCGAAGCACGGCTGGCATCAGCGGCTCCAGGAAGAAACTGTCAGGCTTACTTTCTAGGGCATCCACCAGCCTCTGGGGAGACCTGGCGCTTGGGGGCAGGCCCCGGTCACCACAGTGGGGCGCCACATCCGTTCTAATGATGGCCACCAGCTCTTCCTCCTCATCCTCAATATCCACATTGCTCAGAAGGCTCTTCCCATCGGTCTTCAGCGCCGTGGGCTGCGGCTGGTTCTGCGGAGTCAGGTTAATGACATTGGAGGCCAGACTGTCCTTACTGATGGAGCGGGCCAGGCTGACGCTGTCACTGGAGCCGGGGTCCATGTCACAGCTGGTGGCGTGATGGAGCGCGAAGGGTGCCGGCTGCGACACAGGCCTGCAGTGTGGGGAAAGAAGCCGCTGAACACGCCACTGTCTACACAAGCAGTGACTCAGACACCGAGCAACACGATACTAGTGACGGAAAAGACGACAAATCGGAGGTCTAGAGGATTTAAGCAAACCCTCTCCCAGGGCAGGGGACAACAGAGACCAGCTTCAGTTCAGCAAGTCTCAAATGTTTCAGTCCAGAACCCCTTTACACCCTTAAAAATCACCGAGGACACCAAATAGCTTTTAGTATATATTTATCAATATGAAAATTTATCACACGAGAAATTAAAACTGAGGGGCGCCCGGGTAGCCCCGTCGTTAAGTCTCTGCCTTCAGGTCAGGTCATGATCTCAGGGTCCTGGGATCGAGCCCCACATCGGGCTCTCTGCTCCGCGGGAAGCCTGCTTCCCCCTCTCTCTCTGCCTGCCTCTCTGCCTGCTTGTGATCTCTGTCAAATAAATAAATAAAGTCTTAAAAAAAAGTTTCTAATATGAAACACTTTTGTAATTGTCCCTGCTGTCCACCCGGACTCCCATGTCTGACTCCAATTCGATCGGCCTCCAGAGTGAGGAAAGCGCAGAAGGGCCCAGCACCGTCAGGGAAGAGTTCTGCCCCGTGGACTGGGGATGGAGCCCATCTGGAGAGCCACTGAGCTCGCCTAGCGAGCGCGTCACACACAAGCGTCTCTGACACGTGGAGCTCACCTGTTCTTTTTTTCCGACCACGCGACTGCTGCACTGCGCGGCTGAGCGTCGACTCGGGTTAAAGAACTGGACCGGTGTCTCTGATCTGCGTGTGGGGAGAGCGGGACGCTCGGGGTTAAGCAACTCATTTCATAGCATCTGAAATTCTTTCAACATAATGACCATTTCTTAAGCAAATGTGCCATAACGGCAGGACACAACTGCCCAAGGAAAGGAGAGCATCGCAATGCAAATTTCGGGAATTCCAGTGAGTGATTCCTACTCAGTAATTAGTCCACATCACGACATGAAATAACCAGACCTCAAGTAAACATCAACACACAGACGTTCCTGCTTAGCTAACACATGGCAATTTTCTGTATACTTCATATAATTTATTAGATTTTAAGGATATTTTCCCTATAAAGACTATAAATCCTAAGGAACATCAATACAAATTAAAATTTATTCTACCGTACTCTTCCTAACTAAAATAACCACATCACAGTAGGGAACATTCAACTTGGGAACGATCTTTTTAATAAGTTACAGAAGAAAGGACAGAGGGCGAAGGCGGGCGAAGGGGAAACGGCGCTCTTACCGGAAGGGCCCTCCCCCTGCACGGCCTTCTGCTGTCTCTGTCTCAGAGGCAGTAAAGGATGGGACGGGCTGAAGGCAGAAGCTCCCTTCCCCCTAAACAGGAAAGAACAGGCAAGAGAGTCACTGGCTTGTCAGTCCACAAGGTCAACGGCAAATACAGTAAACTCAAGAGAACATCACAGGCTCACGGCAGTCTCAGAGAGAATCTTAGATTCTTTGGGAAAAATTAATTATAAAAACAAGCCCAAAAAGTACCCAAAATTTCCAACCTGGGGTAAATATCCCAAAACTGCAACTCAGGCTCACAGGGACTTGCGGCCCCTCTGCATGCCTGGAGGGTCCTGGGGGCAGGGGCCTAGGCCGGCGGAGGCCCTCCCACGGCCAACCCCCCAGCACCTTCTCCATCACCCCTTCGGAAAGACGCTGCAACTCAAGCTGCCACGCAACTAGAACAGGCGGACGGGCCGGGGACTCACAGATGCTCGGGCTCGTCGTGCGCGCGGTGCCTGTGGCCACCCTCAGCTGGCGGCTGGGTGGGCGGCTGCGCGTCGGCGGGGCTCACCGCTGCGGGGCTGCCCAGGAAGCTGCGCTTGGTGGCGTTGGAGATGGGAACGGGAGGCCGACTGCTCTTGTGGTGTGACACTGTTTTAGCTGCAGAAGTCACAATTTACAGAAATGTTCACATTATTTAGTTACTTAAAACATCAGCAAGGGGGCACCTGTGTGGCTCAGCGGGTTAAAGCCTCTGCCCTCGGCTTGGGTCATGATCCCGGGGTCCTGGGATGGAGCCCCACACTGGGCTCTCTGCTCAGCAGGGAGCCTACTTCCCCCTCTCTCTCTGCCTGCCTCTCTGCCTGCTTGTGATCTCTGTCCAATAAATAAATAAATAAAATCTTTTAAAAATAATAAATGAAACATCGGCAAAAAGCACCTAAAAAAAAAAAAAGACTCACAGCTTTTGTAAGAACTAAAAATTAATGCATTTTTAAATTAAAATTAATGCATAATTAATTAATTACCTAAAACAAACTTGTCTGAATCACTGGTTTCAAATCAGTGAGTGTATTTCGTAGTAACGAATACTGCAAATGTTACACCAAGATGGCTACGAAAATGAAAAGCTACACCGCAGATTAGAGCAAGAAGAACCGAAACTGGCGGGCGTGTCTCCAAACACCACCAAGCCGCCACCACCACCACAGGCGCCCTGCCACCGGCTGCCACGGTGGCCCCAGACTCAAGACAGCCCCGGGCAGCCCTTCCTGGGAGAAGAAACCAAACACAGGTGCTCAGGGTGCAGAGGGCAGCGCCCCCCAAACCCCCATGCCCAGGAGGTCACCCCCACACATCCCATGCTGGGTCTGAGCCAGGGTCTGCGCCTGGAACCATCCGCCCAGATGAGTGTCGTCGCCAGGAGCGAGAACCCACAACACTGAGGCAAGACCACCCGCACTGACCCTAGAGTCAGGCCCCACAGGGGCAGACACCATTTACTCAGGGGCCCACACGCTGGGGCAAAGGGACACTTGAAGTGTCACTGACGGCTGGACACAGGCGTGAGTCAATCCTGACACCCGGAGGCCTGAACCACTGCTGCGGCCCCTTCGGAGTGGGGAGGTGGAGGCCAGTGAAGTCCAGTGGCCAGAGGCCCGGCTGCGTCCACCCCGCGTGTGGGAAGGTGGAGGGGAGCCGGAGAAGCTGTACACCTCACACCCCCAGCCCTAAGAGGACAGCAGAACCCCGAGTAACCCCATCGGGGACGGAAAAGATCAGCACCCGTGAAGGGCCTACAGACTCTGGATTGCACCCCCCCGGCAACTGGACGGATCCCAGCCCAAGTCGGGGAGGGACCACGGGGAGCAAACCCTGCACCCCAGGGCCCGCACTGAAGTGGACCTGGGAGTGCCAGCAGGGAAACAGAACCTCAGAGCTAGAACCAGGGGTGCAGGGGTCAGACAACCCAGGTCATCCCATCCGAAGTAAAACACAAAAGACACCATCTCACAGCCTGTGCCGTGGAGGAGGGTCCTGGAGGTCACACGGCGCCCCGGAACACGGCTCCCGCGGGGGGGGCACAGAGCAGGCAAGGACCTCTCCACAGGCCCAGGCCCCACAGCTCCGCAGACCCTCGGCCCTGCCGCCGTCAGTGGCAGGAAAAGAGCCACAGGGTGCCAAGTCCCAGGGGGAGAAACACGGACGACGACCGCGGATGCTGGCTGGACAGGGCCGCGCTGCCCGCCACAAGGAGCCACACCCCTCCACACACCAAGCCCTGGGGCGCCTGGCGGGCTCTGTTGGCGAGGCGTCCTACCCTCAGTGTGGCCCAGGTCGTGATCTCGGGGCCCTGGGATCGAGCCCCCTGTTAGGCTCTGCGCTCGGAGGGGAGTCTGCCTGGGCTTCTCTCTCCCTCTGCCCCTCCCCCAACAAGCGTGCTCGCACTCGCTCACCTTCTCTTTTCCCCAAATAAGGACATCTTTAGACAAACAAACAAAGCAACCTGGCACACACTGGGCATGGCAGAGACCAAAGGCCTCGGCCACAGGACACCCAGGACAACGTGTCCTGAGCAGAACGCCGTCCCACGCTCCCAGTGAGGAGGGCAAACTGGCCTCCAACCACGCCCAGAAGCTGTCAGTGCCTCCAGCTGTGGGCGACGTCCGCCGCAGCCCCGGCGGTCCCCCAGCTCCTGCCCTTAGCCACGGCGCGGCCAGCTGGCAGAGAAAAAGCCCGAGCCCGGCAAACAGCACGTCAATTCAGAATGTGGACTAGGCTGCTGGCCGCTGCCAGCCGGGCTGCCCGCAGACCCCACCGCGTGGGCACAACGGGTTCACGCGTGGACGAGCCAGAGGCAGGGACGGGCCTGCACCTGGGAGACGAAAGGCGGCACAGAGCCCCGCAGAGGAGACCCAGTGACCGCTTGGTGGCATGTCAACTCCACCAGACCCACCATGGGAGGACCAGTGACAGCCGTGAGCAGACACACGCAGTCAGCCTGGAGGCTGCCATCCCTGTCTGCACGGCGCAGCCACACGGTGGTCACACACTCCCAGCATGCCGGGCTGCGTGGCACCCACGCGGCCAGCACCAGACCAGGACACGCCCTACAGAAGAGAGGGGTCGGGTGGGCCCCATGAGCCAGGCCACAGCCCACAGGGAGCCTCACACATGCCCCCTTGCCCTGCACGGCTGCCTCCACGCCTCCCTCCCACTTTTTCTGAAAAACCACCACCCCCTTCGGAGGCCAGCTCTTCCGGCCAGAGCACAGGTCACAACACCGAATGGTCACCACAAGGCATCTCGTTCCCATCAGCACCCCTGGTGCCAGCCGGGCTCCACACACACTGCTGGGGGCTGGGGCTCCCAGGAGAGCACAGCAAGGACCAAGGTGCAAAGAAGGGTCACGGTCAGGGCGCGACCTCACAGGACACCATGCGAAGGAGGGCAAGTGAGGCAGCAGCAAGGATGGGGCCCGGCTGGCAGAGGCGGAACAGGCTCCCGGCCTCTCAGGCAAGAGGTGACGCAAAGGCCCTTGAGCTGGGGCGACCTGTCACCCCAAAAACAAAAGGAGAGGGAACCACACCTGCATTCCCATCCCAAGCCCTGGCCCTGCTCGACTGTCTTACTGCCAGTCTTGTGGGGTGTCCGTCCAGCAGTGCTGTTTTCAGTGCTAAGCTGGCTAAGCCCTTCCCCGCAAGGTTACTGGGCATCTGCAGTACGACTTTCTTTAACTCCCTATTTGAGTCTCTTGCTCATTTTTCTGTTCTTTTTTCTTACTGATATGCATGAGCTTTTATATACTTCGAGTACCAGGGACACGCTCCGGGCACCGGTCACACCAGGTGCCGGGGACAAGCACTGGGCACCAGGATGTCAGACACCAGGAACACACTCCAGTAGCAGATAACTGTTGTACGTATTATAAACACCTTCTCCCCACTGTGACTACTTTTTTTTAACTCTTTACTTTCTTTCAATGAAAAAAATCTTAATTTTAATACAGCAGATTTCTAATTGTTTCCTGTGTGGCTTTTTAGATCCTTAACAAGGAATCATGTGAACACGGAGATGCTCTCCCACACTGCGCTCTCCCGCCTCCCTGGATTCCCAGGGTCCTGGCTGATTCCCAGGGCTGGCAGATTTATCCTAGCCCACAGTCAACAGATGTTTCTCCTTCCTCATGGACAAGAGTGGAGCTGTACACCCCGCTCCAGGGAGGCTAACCGGAAGCCCCCAGAAGCTTCTCCAAATACACTGGGATTCTGATGCCGCGGACAAGCACGGGCCCAGAGCGGAAAAGTTTGTGCAGTGACCACCATGGGCCACAGTGCAGCAGCACAGGACAGTGAAGACGGCCGCCCAGGGCTCTGTGTTCCCAGGAGAAAGCAGTTAAACACCGCCTTGTGCAGAAAGGCATGAGCCCCGTGACGGGCGCCTTTCCGTCGCTGCACCTGGCATCTCGGACAAGACCACCATCTGCTCCCAGAAGGCTCGCCACTCACCGTCCTTCAGTTCCTGAACATCCCTGGGCTGGACGAAATCCGGTTTGACGTTCTCAAACCACCAGAAGAGCTCGGCGATGAAAACCATAACGTTCGGCTAAAAGAAAAGAAACAAAACCAGGCACGCAGTAAGCAGCTTATTCATAAATGGGTTTAGAAACTGCATCTTTGCTAACTCACGGTCACCTTCAGCACGAGGGGGGCATAGAGCATGTCCTCCAGCGTGAGATAGAAGCATCTGTTGAGGTACTCGTTGGCGAACTCTCTCAGAAGCCGGATGTTGTACAGGCTGTCGGCCATGGACGTGACCTCCTTCAGGCATATGTCTGCCGGACAAGACAGGAGCGGCTGACCCTGGGGATACTCTGCTCCCAAAGCGCGCGCACGCACGTGTCTAAGTCTGCCCTGAACACATGCTAAACGGGGGGAGTGCGGCTGTGAAAGCACAGCATCACGGATTAAACATCACAGGAAATGTAATGAGTGACACTGAGAACAGTAAGCAAATACTCAAGAAAGAGATCCGAGAATCCCAGGACCTGAATTTAACTGTCAACACCTAAAGTGCACAACGGAAACCGTCTGGGATTTAAGACGGGCTCCGAAACGGACAGCGGCAGCACCCTGCGGTTTCTCCAAGGGCCTTGCCGCACAAAGCTGGCGAATGTTCCACTGTGTCTCCTTCGCCAACCGCAAACCCTCTGCGAGACGTGATCTCCACTAGGGGGTGGGGACGGGGGTACCGAACAGGAAATGTCAGGCTTTCCAAGGAGTAACACCGAATACTTCTCATCACACACACAGAGAATCAGGAGACCACACGTAGCAGCAGTCTCCCTCCAGCAAAGCGGCTGGGGACTGCTGGCCTCTGGCGTCTGGGGTGGGACAATTTCCCAGGTACACACTACTTTGCAGGATGCCAGACCCTTCCAGGGGTCAACTCACACATGGGCCCCCTCTCCCCCCGAGGAGTCTGAGTGCTTGGGTGAGGGCCGGGGTGGGTGGGCGGAAGACAGCTGCTCTCCAGAGAGCGTGGAAGGAGCCGTGCCGAGCACTACGGGAGCTCTGCCTGCAAGCTCACATACACAAGAATGCCAGAAGTAGAAGTTATTTGAAAATAACTCTTCTCAAGAAGCCACCGCCAAGAGTTTGGAAGCAGGACAACTGAGATCTGCGGTGTGCCGCCCTCGCCAAGGAACCCAGCCCGCCGCCACGCCTTCAGAGAAACCCAGTAACCGTGCGCGCTGGCAGACCTCAGAAGCGTGTCCCTATCTTAAGTGTGGATTATAAGAGTGACAAATGCAGGGACCGGATCCCGGAGCATCCGCAACACAGACGGGAGAAGCGATTACAGCACACCTCATCTGATTCCGGTCTTCTCTTCCGGTGCTCGAATCCCACAGACAGTCTTGAAGCCCACCCCCACCGCGCGCCCAAGGCCACGGCTCTCTCTGGCTGCGGAACCCGTGCCTGCGCAGGTGTCCATGCGCACTGCACCACGACCCGGCTCTCTCCAGTGGACGCTCTGGGTAACACAGGCCACCTACCATTTTGCAGCCTGTCTTTCCCCAAGCTCAGGTTCACGTTTCCAAGTCAGTCTTGTGGGCGGGAGATTTCAGTCCTGCGTGTGGACAGCTGGCCGGCAACCTCCAACTCCCGCTGCTATGCCGTGAGAACCAAGTCTGCGCGCAGCTCCTGTGGCTCTCCAAGAGGTGGTGGGGGGAACAGGAGCCACGCTCCGCACACCGGGCCGTCTGCTCTCAGACCCCGTCACCAGCTGGGCATTAGCCAGCCTCGGAGCTCCTGCCACCTGGATGGGCGTGAGGTCCCCCTTCTGAAATGGCACCTCCCTGACCACTGGGGGCATTCCTGACGTCCTCTCTGCCGAAGCCTGTCCCTTCTCTGCAGGCTGCTCCTCGCCTTCTCACTCATTTGTAGACTCTCCGCTCACTGCGGTTATGGCAGGACCGTGCGACGACCCTTTGTCTGTTGGTCCCATCATTTTCTCACAGATTATCATCTGTCACTTCCTTCTGTTGACAGTGTTCCTCAGTCAGCGCCCTGAACTTCAATATGGTTAAATACAATAATTCTTTCTATCACTTGTGGTTGTTTTGTAATTTCAGTAATCCATCCCAACGCTGATGTCCGAAAAATATTTTCCTGTTTTTTTCTTCCCAAAATCCTCTAAGTTTTGCGTTTCAGGTGTAGGTGTTTCATCTCAGACAGGGACTCCCACCTCAGGCAGACTGAGACCTCATGGCCTCCCCCAGGTGGCCACACGTCCACGGCACCAGGCGCCTCCCCAGCACCAAGCCCCCAGAACACGGCCGGTCCAGCTCCTCAGGGCCACTGGACTCTCCCAGGCCCAAACCACCAGTTTGGCCAATGTGAAATTCAACAAAACCTGGTCTTCGTAGAGCCAAGTACCCACACTCTTATTCTTCAGAATGACGTGTCCGAAACCTGCGATAACCCACGACAGAGTAATGAACACGTGGGTTACAAGCACTGGACCAGCAAGAACCCGAGCCCCCAAGTCAGACCAACACACAGGCAGGGACAAGAGGGCTCACCACTCCCCCGCAGGGGCAGGCTCACGGGCAAAGAGGAAAGGCCAGAGAGAGAAAACCACTGACGGACATGACCACCAGCAGTTCGAAGTCTGATGAGAAACAGGCTTCGGTCTCAGAGCCCCTTCCCCAAATGACTAATTAATGAGAAAGCAATCCTAGTGGTCTAGTTCGGACTGGAGAAGCCCGGCAACACCTCCTGAACCAAGCAACCCAAGGGGCCACGACACCAGCCTACCTTGGGAAGACACACCACTGCTGGGGCATTCTTGCTAAAAATGCACGCCCGGGATCTCAGCGGAGGGCACAACGGACAAACCCAAACAAGGGACGTTCCACAAATTAAAGGACCTGCTATACTCTTCAAAAGGTCAAGGCCAAGAAAGACAAAAAAGACTGGGAACCGGCTCCCGACGACAGGACACCACACAAGAGGCCTGACGACTACCTACGGTGAGTGGCGTGGGCTCGAACCCGCACTGGGAGCAACAGCAGACGACGACACTACAGCGACAACGGACAAAACGTTCCTGACTCTTGCTGTGAGGACAGAATGCCTTTGTCCCCCAAGTCCTTCTCAGATGGTCCAGAGAGAGAAAATCCAGCACGCGCGAGACAGCATGGAACAAAGGCAGCATCTGGAGCAAGCTACAGCAGGAATCCCTCGTGCATCTCCTGTGACTCGCGCGTACCCAAATAAAATGCAATAGAACAGTCACCGTGTCCCTTTGCCTTCACGCTTCCAAGTAAATTTTTACGTTACTTGGTCCCTTTCTGTAACAATTCATGTACTGGACCGGCAACAAATGAACAATCCGAGGAAATCACGGGTTTTATACCGACGCTTCGCATCCGCGAATATAGTTCAAAACTCCTTCCAAGGACCGTCAACGGGTCCTCCTTTGTTCAGGACTCAGGGCCAGTGGCTCCCGGAGGCAGGGCAAGGGCAGGGCAGGACCCCGAGGCCAGGACCCCGAGGGCGGACTGTGTAGGCACAGCACGTCCACAGCAGTCCGCGCGGGCCCAGAACCAGCAGGCTTCCAGGGCGTCCAGCACAAGTGGGCAGCGGCTTCTCACAGCCTGTTTCCGGCACATTCTGTAGCCAACCCAGCTAAGTCCCCCACCTTCCAGTCCTGTCCGTCCAGACAGGGCCTCTCGCTGTTCCCCACCTTCTCTCCCGCCGTCCACTTTGCTTTTGGACTCTCCTTGCTGGGAGAGCTCTTCAAAGCTGTCCTCAGCACTTGCGCAAACTCCGAAATTTCAGCAGCTGCATCTTATTTCCAGAGCCCGTCTGAGCCGTCACACCACACACCCGTGTTTGGCACTGGTCCCCGCCGGCGCCCTGTCCCTGACCACAGACCCGCTGTCCTCCCTTATCTCCCGTGTTTTCTGTTGCCCTCCTGCATGGCCTCTGCTGACCTGGCCTCGAGTTCAGGCCGGTACCTTCCTCAAATGCTGGGGGATCGGCTCCCCAGGGTCAAGGGTAAGGCTGCAGGAAGAAGGCTCTGCAGCGGGGCAGCGGGCGGCCAGCGCTCCCCCGGAGCCCGCCAGCGGGCAGCAGCTGTGGGACTGCCCAAGGCCAGTTTGCGCAGAGAAGAACCCTTTCCCCTTGTCTTGAGCACTGCAGATTCATTTATTTATTCAAGGATATAAAAATCGTCCTTACGCCATAAAATGAGATATAAAACACTTGGTCACTTAAAAAATTACTAATACAAAGAAATACTGGTAAAAATTAGTCTTCAAGCACATTACTTTATTCCACTTGATATGATGACAGGAAGCAAGATTAGACAGAAATTAACACAACTTTCTTTTAATATTTATTTTTCCTAAAGACAGAGAGAGAGCATGCACATGGGGGGGCGCACAGAGGGGGAAGCAGGCTCCTGCGGAGCAGGGAGCCCGACGCAGGCCTGCATCCCAGGACCCCGGGATCATGACCTGAGCCGAAGACAGACGCTTCACCCGCTGAGCCCCGGGGCGCCCCGGCACAACGGACTGACGCGCAGCTGACATTACACTAGCTTCAGGCGTACAGAAGAGCGAGCTGGCAGCTACACACGTCGTGAGACGCTCCCCACGACACGTGAGGTCACCGTCCCCGCACGAGGCCGCGCCCACACTGCCGACTGGACCCCCGTGCGGCCCTTGTCGCCCCGGGGCTGCTTCTGTGACTGAGGTCCGTACTCTCCCTCCCCGGCCCCGCCCTGGCAACCACCCACCCACCCCCTGCGTTGATTTGTTTTTGTACATCCCACACGTAGGTGAAACCATACACTATTTACCTGCCTCACTTCGCTGAGCTTGATACCCTTTAAGTCCATGCATGCGGTCACAAAAGGCCAGATTTCATTCTCTTATGTGACTGCGTGATACCCTCCGCGTGTGCGCGCCCAAGGCGCCGCGGGAGGCAGGCAGCCGCCTGGGCAGGCGAACGGCAAGAAGCAGCGTCTCGCCCTCCGGAATGAGGACGCTCCCTCCAGGGCCGGCTCTCAGGGCGCCCGGCCGCAGAGCCTGCCCGCCTGTGCGTGAGACGCGCGACACGAGAGCTGTGTGGCCCATCTCCTGAGGTGTGTCAGGTCACCACGGCCTGAAGGAGGAGGAGGGACCACGCCCTGGCGGCAGGCACCCCTGCCAAGTCCCCGCCGTGCCCCTCCCTGAGTGCGTCTGTCCTGCTGCCTTTCTGGGGTTCTTGGGAGTGAGCGGGTCCCCTTCCCTGGCTTGAGCACCGCAGCTCCTCGCCGCGCCGTAACCAGGCGCTGGCCGCTCAGAGCCTGGACACAGCCTGGCACCCTCCGCGACCGAGTCCGCACCTCAGCTCCCGGCTGTCTGGTTGCTGACGACGGAAGGGGAGAGAAAGCCACTCCCCGTTCTCCTTCCTTCGGCTTCCTTCGGGCTTCTTTTCTAATGCACTAGATCAACCTAGTTCATTTATTTTTAAAGTTCCTCATTTTCCAGAATGTGCCTGCGGCCACAGGTCTGCCCTTTCCTGCCGCCGTGGCCGCCCAGCACGAGCTCTATGCGTGTCGTCCGTTCACTGGGAGGCGCGGGTCCCCCGAGCCCCGACCTGTCCTCAGCGCGGGTGAGATGGGCGGGATGCGCCCCTGGATGGGACGGACAGGAACTCTGCCCTTGAGGAGCTCGCACTGGAGACCCCCCACGAGGACGGCCACGTATCTTGCTTTCTAATCATTAAACATTTTAGAGATTTAGGGGCGCCTGGGTGGCTCAGTGGGTTAAGCAGCTGCCTTGGGCTCAGGTCATGATCCCAGCGTCCTGGGATCGAGCCCCACATCGGGCTCCTTGCTCGGCAGGAAACCTGCTTCTCCCTCTGCCTGCCTGTGCTCTCTCTTTCTCTCTCTGACAAATAAATAAATAAAATCTTTAAAAAAAAAATTTTAGAGATTTGAAGAACGATTTCTCCATTTACCGCATCGTGGGAAGAGTATCAGTTCTCTGAAATCTGCCGAGGTTTCTTCTGGGGCCTTAATCAAGTCCGTTTTCCATAGACACTTCCAGGCTTGCTTATTTTCAAAGCGCAGACGCCGCGGCAGTGGCGCGCTGGACCAAGCCAGGTCCCTGGTGCCGAATCTTCCCGGCCTTCCCCCACTCGTACCCGCGCCTCCTCAGCTTCTGTGACTGAACTTAAGGGTGTGACTCCATTCATGCCTCCTGGACTTTGGTCACTTTAAAACCCACGCTGATGTGCTGCTGTCGGACGCAACGAGGCTCCACCCGGCCACGTCTTCCCGTGGCTCCACCTCCTCTGTCCTGGGGACTCCCTCCCACTAGAAACGCGTTTTGTCTTGCGATGCCGACGCACGGGTCAGAGGGGCAGGCCGGATGCACCCAAAGCAGGAGCTCTCTGCGCTGCTGAGCCGGAAGGCGGACCCGAGAAACAGCCAGAACGCGGAGGGCGACAGGCATGGAAACCCCAACCGAGGTGCTGAGGGCACGGGAAAGTTCCAGCACACACTGAACAATCCCGTCCCCCCTCTTAGGGTTCCCACCTCTTTCTTAACGTCCTTTGTCATTCTGAACATTCTGTTTCTCGTTCCAACATTCCTTTTCACCCCCGCCTGGGAGTCAAACCTGCAGTTGTATGTGCCGTTCCCCACACGGCCCTGCTTTCCCACAGAGCTTGTCTTCAGTGGTGGGGTGGCCATTCTCCGTGGGCACGTGGGGAGTCCTGGCTCCTGGAGGTGCCTTAAGCAGACCTCCTCCCCTCTCCCTCCTGCCATGGCCCCAGACTCCAACTAGTGCTAGACTCAGTTGAGGAAGAAACTTCCCCTCACCAGGCAGGCAACACACAAGTCAACCCCTTCACACCCATGATGCATCCTGGAAGATCTGTTCCCTCAAGAAAGATCACCCCAGCCCCAGGGCCACAGGCTTCCGACAAGTCTCCTCAATCTTTCCAAGGCCAGTACGCGGGCCTTCCCTAGTCTTTTCCTTGGTCCGATCACAAGGCTCCCAAAAACACAGCCCCGAGGCCAGACGAGCATCAGAGGCCTGATGGGCCCAGGGGTGAACGGGGGCCAGTCACGATTTTCACTCCAAGACAGAGACCCTCTCTGGAACCCACCTCCTCTGGTGGAGAGAAAGACTGTCCTTTTCTTTCAAGCTCAGCTACTGCTTTAGCTATAAACGCTATGACATCCAGCTCCCCTGTGCTTGAGGCAGGATAACCTCCGCTCCATCTCCTGGGGTCCACGTCGAACACAAATACTTCACGGGTAAGGGAGTCATCTGGGCACGCTCCTGGCCTGCGCCTCCCTCCCTCAGAAAGAAGGAAGGATGCTTAGCAAAACCTAAACCCGAATTCCTGTTCCTGCAGCCCCCACAGACTTCCGCTGCCCTGCAGTCCACGGAGCCGTCTGTGTCTCCTCCCTACCCACCGGGCTACGGGCACCTAAGAGACACACCGACCTGTCACCAGCATGACGCATGCGGGAGCCACTCAGAAACACACCCCACACTTGCCATCTCCCAACTAGGCTCTAGATGATTTCAGTTTTACTGAGGGGGGCGTGGAGCCCCACGCAGGGCTTGAGCTCACCACCCTGAGATCAAGGCCTGAGCTGAGACGGAGCCACCAGGCCCCCAGTTCTAGATGTTTCAAATGGACTGCAGCAGGACAGACAAAACCCTAACCACACTAAAATGTAAGAGAAGTCACATATGTTTGAGACTTTACCCAAATACTTCCAAAATCCCATTTCTTCGTGAGATAAAAACACAGGTCAAGCATAAGCACATCACCCTGGTCTGTCTCTGTCTATCCACGAACATCCTGGCTGGGGTCAAGGACTCCGCGTGCTACGCCCCGGCCCTTTACGCATCTGGCCCCACACACATGTGGCGCTCCCGCAGGGCTCGGGTCCGCTCCCGGGGGCGTGTGGCACTCACCGTCCAGCTTCATCTGCTCTGGGCAGTAGTAGTGGACCACAGCCAAGAGCGCGGCCCCGTCACTGCCGTCCCGCATCAGGTCCTCCAACAATGGGAAGTAGGGCGGCTGCCTGGCGGACAGGTGCTCTCGGCGATAGCGCACCTGCAGTCGACAGAAGGAGAACAGTGTACGCGTGCCGCGCCCCCACGACCGCCACGCTGCAGGCCGTCACGTGGACAGCGGACACGTTGCCCGCTGGATGACGCGGGAACAATGGCCATCACACAGGGAAAGCTCGAATGTCTGGATGACGTGCTCTGCCTTGAACACACATGCTAAGACCCGGGGAGCTGAGAGCCACGGCCACCCTGGGGGTCAGCAGCGAGCCGCGGATGCCACCGGGCTGTCCCACTGAGGGCGCGTGAGAGAGGAGGCAGAGTGCGCGGCCACGCTCCCGAAAGCCGCCCGCTCGGCACGATGAGAAACAAGTTAAATGGTGAGACACCGAGGCTCGGAAGACCTGCCTCACTGCTCCTGGCTCGGCCGGATCAGCCCTAACCTCAGCCGTTAAGAAAGGGGCGAAACAACACCAACGTACGGTTTGAGAAACTCCCCAAACCGTGTTAAAGGAAATTCCACAGACTTCTCGTAAACACAACAGGGCATCAGGAGACCGGACGCGCACGTGCCCTGTGACAAGCAGGCGGCCACGGCCTCCACCCTCCTGCCTCCGGAGGAGGGGCTGTGCACCGGGTCCCGAGCCACCCCCGGCCTGCCGGCACGGCCCCCACCACAAGACATCCGGGGACGGGTGTGCAGACACACACGCCACCCAGGGGAGGCGAGTCCACGCAGGCACCCGTCCCCGGGGTCCCGCCGTGCGCGTGCTCCGTTTCTTCTGCGTCAACCGTCACAGCACAGCCGCCTCACTCCGGGGGAAGAAAACACACGAGGCAAACAGGAAAGAAAACCAGCCGTCCGTCCTGATGACCGCGGATTTCTGAGACTCATGCAGGATTCCACCCGAAGAAAAACCATCTCCGAGTAATCAAGAATTTAAAGTTGTCTGAGTATCATCCCGAGCAGAAGAGTTGACACAGCCGGGCGGGCCGCGCGTCCAGCACTCTGTCCAAGCAGGAACGGGTTTCCTCCGCGCCCCTGACGTGTGCTGACAGAGACTTTAACTTGTTTCTCAGGGCCCGCGACAGCGGCGATGGTGGGCGGCCACGGGGACAGCCCGCGGGCCGGGTTCAGAGCAGAGCGCATGCACCGGGCCAGGCTTCCACACACGACACAGCACACACAGTGACAGACGGACCACGGCATGCAGCAAAGCAAATGGCGTCTCGCGGAAGATGGATGGCATGGGCTGAAGATCGGGGAAAATGACTCAACCTCGGGGTCCAGAGAGCTTGTCTCATTACCTTCAAGGCAGGTCTCTAAAACGTCCAGGCCACACAGCGCCAGCGCTGGCTGAGGCTGCCAGGCCTGCCCGCCGTGCCCCGGACTCGGCCCCACGAGCCCGTCCACCAGGCGCTGGAGGCGCGGCCCCAGCTACCAGCCTCTACGTGGGGCCTGAAGGGCCACTGCTCCTGACCGCGTCTTTCAGACTCTACGACACTGTCCGCTGAGACTTGCCTTCCTACAGGACGGCTCAATTCCCGACGACATCCTCACTAAGTAACGTAACTTAACACTTAGGCCCTTGGCCATCAGGGCTCAAGAAGTGTGGAGACACACAAACACTCCTAACAAGCTTGTCCTCGTCTTGGTTACAGTCTCATCTCAAAGAAAAGCAAAATCCTCCCCAAAGTTGGCCATAAAGCAGAATCCAGCACACGTACCCACTGGCCAGCTGACAGCCATGGTGTCTCCCTCATGATAAAACACTAAGGACTGGCTGGTCTGAACAATTAAACTGAAGGCACGGGCAACAAAGAGTCTGCGGAAAGCTCTGTGTGCCACAACTCCAGCCTAAGACGCACCACTGGAAGGGCCCCGTGTTTTCCCACAGGAATGGGGTAACAAACGGGTTCTGCTTCTAGAACACATCACCAAGGGGAGCACAGCTAAAACTGTAGACCCAAATCCCCACTTTTTAACTTTCTTCTTATGGGAAAATTCACACTTACTGTTAAACTGGATTCCAAAAATCCTCAATCTGCTGACCTAATTCAGACCCTTGCCTGGCCGTCCTGCTCCCCACCCCAGAGTGCGGGGATGGGAAGGGAGCAGGGATGCCCCGCACACCCCACGAGACATCTCTAGACGAGGATGTCTCCCTCCGCCATGCGAGCGGCCTTCCACGAGGCACACCTCCTGCAGCCACCCCATGGCTTGGGTCTCACTCACTAGGAGATGTCACACTAAATCTCACCGTCAGGGAACGTAACATCTTGACAAAAAGTCAAGAGTAACCTGGAAATTCGACTGTTCCTTCCTGTATCTGTTAGACTAAAGACAGGTCCTCTGGTCTATGTTTATGTTCATCACATAAAGAAGTAAACTAAGTGTCCATAAGAAAAAAGGCCAGACTCTGCCTATAAAATCACCTAAGAAATCGGGCAAAACCAAGCTGGGTGTGGTCTACAAAAAGCCTCTCACTGGAGAAAAGCAGTACCCATCCCAGAGAGGACCTTTCAACCAAAGGACCGGGTTCGAGTGTGAGCAGCTGTTTAATGGAAGCAAGTGACCGCGACACGATGGCTGTCTGGTGCGGCTGGGCGCACGGCGTTCACTTACGGGCACTAACTTCCAGTACCACTTGGAGGGGGACTGCTCGGGAAGCAGGGGAGGAAGCAGGAGAGAGTGTCAGCAGACAGGCCCTGGCAGGACCGCGTCAGACACACTGTCACGCAACATTCACAGAGCCGGGACGTCCTCTGAGAAGTAAGGGCTGTCCGGTACACGTGACCTGGAAGCCCTCGCTCACCACATGACTGAGGTGGAAAGTCACAGGCATCTCCACCAACACTAGCCTCTGTGGGAGCAAAGGACACCCCGGAAACTTGGCGCGGGCCAGGCACCCCCGACAGACGCCAACTGCCACTCAGAGAGGCACTCAGGGCGCCGTCTGTGCCCATCTGCAGACCAGTGAGGCTCGGGAAGTGTGGCCCAGAGCGTGGTGCCCACGGCAACCCCGGAGTCCAGGAGCGCGTGGAGGAGGCGAAGGGACGCTGAGACCACAGACGTGACCGGGCCACATGGTACATGCGTGTAAGGGATGTGGCTTCAGTCACATGCCTGCTCAACAAGAAAATACTATCGCAGGGGAAGGAAAGGGCAGAAATGAGCAGAATGGATAACGCGGCATCCATGTTGTTTCGTGGGACACGTAACATTATCTGCCTGGGCTCCAGGCTCTAGACACACCACCGGCCACGCTCGGCCTCACGGGCCACAGAAGGGATTCTCGAGGGCACCTCTGACAGCCGGCGATTTTCTCCTCAACTGGTGGCATCTAGAGGCTAATTCCCAGGTAGCGCTACACGTCCCCATTCTTGAGTTTCCGATCCCTCCCAACATCTCCCTCTCCCTCCCACGTGACCTCCATGGCCCCCACCCTCCCAGCCCCAGCAGGGAGAAACCCGGCGAGGGCTGCCACGCCCACCACCGAGGCTCGGAGCTGGTCCGCTGGGAGACCTCGGGGCCTCGCTCCTCCGCAGGGGTGGGGCGGGGGCGTGCAAGTAAAGAGCAAGCCAGTAGTGAGCACTGACGCAGTTCTTTAAACCCGGAGGACACCAGCTGGATGCGTTCCGGACGAGCGGAACTGACCCTTTACCTTTTGGTGAGCTGGGCTTTCCAACAACTGCTGTTTTAACTTCACTTCTTTTTCTGTTATCTCCCTCATTTTAAGGTTTACCTGAAGCAGAAGAAAAATGCATTAAAAGGGCGATGGCTTTGGTATCTGCACACCCGAACCTCTGCACCCCCAGCTGCACCCCATCCCGCCTGTCCACGTTCCCGCGGGCGCAGGCATCCCTGAGGCCCACCGCGCGGATGCAGGAGTACACGGACCCCACGGCACGGCCGCTCCACAGGGAGACCAAAGCTGGCCTGCTGCTCCCTGAAACACTCCATGCCCCAGCCCACCCGTGGGATGCTCGTCACCTCACGACAGGGTCAACGGGCCACCTCGGTGAACGCCTGAGGTGCACAGACAGCACAAACTGTCACCACCAGCAAACGCCACTTGTGAGACCGTGTGTGGCTGGGATGGCCCGCGGCAGAGCCCAGCGGGTGTCCCACGTGCTCCCTGCCTGGTCACACATGACACCAAATCAACTTTAACCATAAGATTTAACTGTACACCCCTTAAACAACTAATGCAAATTATCAGAAATGAAAGTATTCTCTCTTGAATGATTAACCCAAAGATAAAATCAAAACTGCAATCATAAAATAATACACAACGGGCGCCCGGGTGGCTCAGTCGGCTGAGGTCTGACTCCCAGGTTTGGCTGAGCTCATGATCCCGGGGTCCTGGGATCGAGCCCTGAAGTCGGGTGCTGGGCTCAGCAGGCAGTCTGCTTGAGGAGTCTCTCCCCCCCCAACCCTTGCATGCGCATGTACTCTCTCTCTCAAAATAAATAAATGTTTAAAAAAATAAATAAAATAAAATCATGGAGAAAAATACTCATTGATGTTTCAAGGGATAGGGTCAAAACTATAATCAGATGAAAAAACACCAAACTGAATTTTTTTTTAAGATTTTATTTATTTATTTATTTGACAGAGACAGGGGTGGGGGGGGGGAGTACAAGCAGGGGGAGGGGCAGAGGGACAGGAAGAAGCAGGCTCCCCTCTGAGCAGGGAGCCCGACGCGGGACCTGATCCCAGGACCCCAGGATCATGACCTGCGCCGAAGGCAGTCACCGCGCCACCTAGGCGCCCAAAACTGAGTGTTTTATTAAACAAGAACACAGGCAGACCATGTGGGTGGCTCAGTGGGTTAAGCCTCTGCCTTCAGCTCAGGTCACGATCTCAGGATCCTGGGGATCGAGCCCCGCATCGGACTCTCTGCTCAGCGGGGAGCCTGCTTCCCCCTCTCTCTGCCTGCCTCTCTGCCTGCTTGTGATCTCTCTCTCTGTCCAATAAATAAATCAGATCTTTAAAATAATAATAATGAGGATGATTTTTTTAAAAGGCTGTCTGACCGTTGAAAGCAAAGTAACATGTCTGTGATTACAGGGAAGTGAATGCCAGCAGAACCACAAAGGTCAGGAAAGGAAAAGACGTTTCTGACATCATTTGTGAAATGGTATCACTTGATCTGACGTCAACCGTACAGAAGTGAGGATGCGTACTGTAAACCCTAAACGAGCCCCCAAACACTATAAAGAGGAGTACTGAGAAACAGTCCAACATAAGCCATAAAAGAAGAAAGAAAAGGAAAACATGAGAAAAATGGAAAGCGGATCTCAAGCCCACACGTCCCGGGAACCACATTACACGTAACTGCTCTGAACACTTCAGCGACAAGGCCGGTGCTCGTGTTAAAGAGAAAGACGAGAGACGGGCGCCTGGTTGGCTCAGTGTGGAGCCTGGACTCTTGATCTTGGGGGCTTATGTGTTCTAGCCCCTTGCTGGTAGGGATTACTGAAAACGAGAACTTTAAAAAATAATAAAATAAAAAAGGGAAGACAGACAACAGAGAGTGAAGACGCACAGAGGAGGAAGGGAATGGCGCAGCACAGACGCGCCAGTGGTTAGGAAGCTGGGGGCTGTGCTTCAGGAGTGGAGGCGGCCCTGGGGACAAGGACGGGCACCTGGGAGAGAGACAGACACTCCCTGATGACAAAAGGGTTAATCCATCCAGGAGATAGAGCAATCCTAGAGACCGCACCTGTAACAGCGGACCGCAAGGAACAACACGGCAGAGCAGAACCTACCACGGGCGCTGAGACCACAAGGCCTGTCACAGTGGCGGTGGGACGGGGCGCCCACAGCCGGGGCACCCATGGCAGAGTACCCCACAGCGCTGGCACAGCACGTGCTGTGTCCCTGCACCCGCCAAGCGCTTAAGAAAGCCGCGCCGCGGACCGTCAGACCCCAACAGAGTTGGGGCTGACATTGCGGACTCTACTGTCCGAGCACAAGAGAGTGCGAAACCAGAGCACTGCAGGAGCCCAGCAGCCTCCGTGCACAGACTCAGCCCTGCACTCCCGGTAAGCCGCGGGGGTAGCAGGACGCCGCAGGGGGAGCTGCGGACGGAGCCCCGAGAAGGACGAGCGCCCCAGCACGCAAACAGGGGCGCTCCTGCTGGAGGCTGGCGCGAAGACAGGGCTGTAAGAGCTCACTTTCTGCCTTCAACCAGAGAGGAGAGCAGAGCAAATTCAAAATAAAAAGGAAGAGAAGTTAAATAGCAAATAAAAGACATCAGTAAAAATCTAAAGCATGTTTTTAGAAGATCACAGGAGATGACAAACCAGAGCAAACCGAGGAAAGAAACTCAAGTGACAGCAACAAGAGGAGACGTCACTACAGACACGCACACGTTGAAGGGATAATAATTTAATCCAATCATTTAAGTAAAACTGAGATTCCCTGGAAGTCACAAGTCACCCAAAGGGACACAGAATGAAATACAAAACCCGAAGTCGGGCAGCGAGCTTGCACACGCAGCTAACCACGGACACCTACAAGCGTCTCAGTCCTCGGGAAGGAGCGGAGGAAAGCCGTGGGAAGCCGGCTGCACACGTCCGCTCCAGCAGCGCCCGGACAGACCGACGAGGCCAAGTGCTGGCCACGGTCGGGGGCCCCGGGGCTCCCTCATCAGTGGGAGATGTGTCACTTGTGAAGACAATCTCTTCCAACGGTCGGACACACGTCCGTATCGCTGACCCGGCAACCCTACTCCTCCATACGCTACTCAACGAAATGGAAACACACCCCGCGTGTGGACTTGCGCGCAGTGTCCCTGGCAGTGTCAGTCACAAGAGACCGGCCCTGGGAACAAGCGCGGGGCCCATCACAGGGGACCGGGAAGCCACGCTCTGCTCATACCACGGAACCCTCCTGAGTTTGAAAAGAAAACCGCCGGCAGACACACTGGCGTGGATCGATTTCAGAACCATTTCATTCCGCGGAAGAAGCCGGCCACAAAATGAGCACATACACGGGTCTATTTCTATCAAAACCTGAAAGAGCTAAAACTAACTCCCAGGGAAGAAAGCAGACCAGCAGTGATCTGGGCTGCAGCACTACTGCAAAGGGACAAAGGGACTCTGTAACGTGACAGAGATGCCACCTTGACTGTGAGTGTTAAACACACAGCCACTTGTCAAAACTCAAACATACAGCAGTGAAGCTGGGTTTTGTCTGTTTGTCAAAGACTAAGCAACTGGCCAGCCATCAAGAAAAATGAAAAAAGCCACAGCAAGATGGTCCTGGTACAACTCCAGAACTCCGGGACACAGGACAGCTCAGTCGCACACAGAGAGCAGGGACTCTGGAGAACAGCTCAGGGGTGAGTCCCAGCCCTAGGGAGGGCAATCCCCCCGCCCCCTCCAGAGTGCCCGGCGACCCAGCGGGAGGGAGAGGGGCCTGCTCGGAAGCTCGGGAATGCGGGCAAAGCCGCAACCTTTCTGAGCACGCAGCCATGTCCGGACACGCCCCCGGCACAGCAGCACCCGCTGAGGGGGAGGCCAGGGGGCCGGCCCAGCATGGACGCCAAGGGCTCTCCAGATGGTGGTGAGGCAAGTGCCAGCTGGCAGGTAGACAAGAGCCTAGCTGGCAACCACCGAACCACTAGGCTGGGCAGCACAGTCCCTAGAAGTGATGCCACAGAGGAAAAAAACCCAGAGGTCGCCAGACAGGCGTGTGATTCCACAGTGGCTAAAAGGGGTGACAGCGCCCAGGCACAGAAGGGAAGTGAACCCACAGAAATACCCTCCCAAGTGAAAACAGGCCAACACGGCAGTGAGAAAAGCCAAAATCCGTACCCAAGCGTACTCACCCAGCAGGAGTCTGGGGGGCACACTGTGTACAACCACAGCTCGAAGAAGACCCAGATCTCCTCAGGCACTGAAGACGGATGCCGGAGAGAAAGCTCCTACTACGGGGCCTCCCAAGAACCTGAACCTTGTTAAACATGCAGCAGTTTTCAGTGGGGAGAAAACCCACCGCAGAATGAAGGTGGGAAGGCTTCTGGGCGCCCTTCTAAGCCACCGGGCACCTGAGGACCCACAGCCACCGGAGTCCACGCGGGAGAGGCTTTGGGGAGCTCACGGCTCGTCACAGTTCCGGGAAAACCCTGAGAGCAGAGAGCGCGGGGTGCATCTTGCCCTGCGTCGGAGCCCCCGTCCCGGAGGAGCCTCGCAAGCAGCTGAGTGGGCACAGCCGCCGTCTGACCCTGTGAGTCCGTGAGCGCGGCGGCCGCGGCCAGAGCTCAGCACTCGGCCAGCGTCGAAGAACACACAGGAGGGAAAACCGATCAACGAAAAAAGTTTGTGTTCACATGGAAATGCTAAGGAACTGGCGAAACATGGAAAACACTGAATAAAAATGTAACTACTGGGCAAGGACAAAGAAGAGTCACGAAAAAACGGAAGCACGTATCAACTCCAGGAAAAGCGAAGTGTGGCACTCAGGAAAAGGGTCGCGAGCTGTGACAATGTCGCTCCCAGTCACAGTTATGTCACCTCTGACTGCAGATCCAACCGCGGCAGGCCACGCGACCACAGGAGGCCGCCGGGGACCTAAGGGGAAGGCCCCGTGAGCGAGTAACAAAGGGTAAGGCAACGCCTGGCGGAAGCAGATGAGCCAGAAGCAGGCACTTCTTGAAAGCAGAGGTGAGCGCCAGAGACAGCCGAGAACAGACGGAAGCAGCGCTGCCGGACCACACGACGACCACCTTCCGCGCCACAGCCACGGCCCACAGGCAAACAGAGGCAACAAGAACCTGGAGAACCGTGTACAAACATACGGCAACACAGAGGGCAGCCCCTAAAGATATGTGAAACGTGATCACGTAGGGGAGAAAAGGAACACACCCCAGCCCCAAAGAAATAGGACCAAAGATGACAATTTAAAAAAAAAAAAAAAAAAAAAAAAGGAAACGGCCAAACATATACCCTATTTTTTAAACTTTGATTTGACCAGTGAATGAAAACATAAAAGTAAAAGACGGCACTATGTTTCACCCTTAAAAACAGCAAGTCCTTTATCGGTCATCTCCGATCTATGGAAAGTCGTGGAATAAGACGCCTTCACGGACTAACCGTATGAAAACCAGTCTGACCGCTACACTCAGAACCTGCAGAAACCACTCCAAAGCCTTTAGAAATGAACCTCAGCCACGTGGCGACCACTGGCCACCAGTCGCGTGCAGGAGCAAAATGCACACGGCCACCTGCGTAGCCCACACCCGGAGACTGCAGCAGGCCGGCCCAGACACCCCTCCCCATCCCACCAACGGCAAGCCTCAGCTTGGGGCCCAGCAGCTGGAAGCACCCAGTTGTGCCTTTAAGCCTACATATTACACCCAAATTAACAAAAATGATGAGAGTTTATATTAAAACACTACATTTCCAGCTGGTAAGGTTACAGCTAATATGTATTTGATTTTGTTTACTCATCATGTTTTCTAAATTTTCTATAATGACCATGTCATTTCGTTTATAAAGGGAAAAACTCAATGAAAGTTGTTAGAGGGGAAAAAGGCTAGAACTTGAACTTCAGCGGTGAGGAAAGGAGTAACATAGAGCACAAGGTCAAGACACGCTGCGGAGGCCGTGTGGCGACGGACGGCGGCTCTGTCTGCGGCAACCACGGCTGGGAGAGAGCTGTCCAATCGCTATGCTGACCCCCTGAAACGAACGCAGCTTTGTAGGTCACCGGTAAGAACACACACACCCAACCCCTGACCACAGACGCTCAGGCTGGATTTACAGAAACCCCGGCTGCGAGCGCGGGCGGGGCTCGCTCGGCAAAGCGGCGGACTGTAGGTTTCACCTTAGCTCATGATCTCAGGACGGTGAGACCGAGCTCCGCAATGGACGCCACACTCCGCGAGAAGCCTGCTTGAGAGAGTCTCGCTCCCTCTTCCTGTCCCTCCCTACCTCTCGCTCTCAAAACAAAAAAAAGAAGGAAAAAAAGAAACACTCAGGGTTCAGTTTCCTATGGAAACACGCAGCAGCCCCAAACATCATTTTTTTTTTTTAAAGATCTTATCCATTTGACAGAGAGACTGCAAGTAGACAGAGAGGCAGGCAGAGAGAGAGGGAAGCAGGCTCCCCACTGAGCAGAGAGCCTGACGTGGGGCTCGATCCCAGGACCCCGAGATCATGACCTGAGCCGAAGGCAGAGGCTTAACCCACTGAGCCACCCAGGCGCCCCCCCAAACATCATTTTTTAACCAAGTTCTTGTGGGTGCTCCTGACACGTGTGGGATTACACAAACGACAAGTAAGACATGCGGCAACAAGTAAGAGGCGACCTGCTGGGCCATGGCCAGCTTCCAAGTCCACACCAGGACCCAGAGGTTCCAGTGAACCCTGGAGAAGCCCTCTACCTCACTGGGAAGAGCTCTAGGTCGTCTGGTCCTCCCATCTGATCCCCCTGACCTACACCTGGGTGGGAAACCAAGTATACAACGGGCGTCTTAGTGAGAAGTTACGACAGGCACTTGACATAAGGCCTTGCTTCTCAGGACAACGGAGGAGGCCCTTTCACCAGGGCCTGGCTTCGCCATGTTTGACTCATTCCATGGCCACGGATCCTTACCTCGCCTCTTATTAAAGCCTTACACTGGAAGAATGCACGCACATCTGCATAAGGAAGTCATTTGCAACTCGTGGCACACTCAAACAGCGTGACAGGGCACAGCTCCGTCTTCTGTTCCCTCTGCTCTATGACCCAAGCGTCCCCCAGTGCACACGAGCAAATAAGCTTTGGTGAGGTAACCCTATCAATAACACATGCCACTGAAAGTACTTCCACACTCTGCAGATTACACTGGCAGCCCCTGAACTCAAGAAGGGGAAACGGCACTCAGGAAAATGCCACTTTTCTTTTAATCACCAAAGCGCCTTGTAAAATCGAGGCCTCCTTGAACGCCCGGAGGCAGGGAGATGAACCTCGAAAGGCCGAGAGGCGTGCTGCTCCTCGTGCCCCGCACACACCCCTTCCTTCCACGGCCAGGCGTGCAGCCCCCTCCGTCCGCACGGCCGCGGCGCCCTCGCTTCCTGCCCCCACGGGCGGCGCTAGGGGCTGGTTCTCAGCGCGACACGCGAGGAGGTGCCTCCCGTCCTCTGCGGAGACAGCAGCTGCCGCCCAAGGGGCGCCCCAGCCCTTCACACGGCTCGGGGAGACGCCCGCAGCCCCCGCTCCCGCCCCGGCCGCGGGCCGCACTCACCTTGTTCACCCAGAACACCATGGCGTCCTCGAGGTCGTACGGAAGCTCCTTCGAGGCGCTGAATGTCGAGAAGCGCTTGACGCTGGCCACCACCTTCTCGATGCTGATCATCTCCACGGTGTAGGCCATCATGAGGGCGTCCACCATCGCCATGTGGGCGCTCTGGAAGCAGAAGCAACAGTCAGGTTCAACACAGACTCGGCTCGCAGGCTCCAACCCAGTTCCATTCCGTCAAGGTCGTTATCGGCACATCATCCGGCCCCAGGCTCCGGCCGCCTCGGCACTCTGTGATGTGGAGGGCCCCGTGCGCTTCTCATCTCCATGACAACCTGGAGAGCCCCCGGGGGGGGGGGGGCATCCCTGTTTCGGGGCTGAGACAAAAGGTCCAAGGGGAAGAGGTGTTTCCGAGGCCGCAGGACCACGAACGGGCCCCCGGGTGCCAGTCAGGAGCCCTGAAGGCTCACAGCACAGCACACCTTTGCACCCTTTCTTCCCAGAACCGAGGAACAGCCTCTTGACTCGCACAACACATCGTCACAAAGCCCACGAGTGAAGAGCCACAGAATGCAAAACGCCAGTGACCAGCCCAAGCAGCAACGGGGGAGCACGGGAAACCGCCCACGCAGTCCCACCGGCGGCGCGGCCCCCAGAGGGAAACGGGGACGGGGAGAGACAGGCACGTTTCTTCTGTATCGGGACACACACACACGATGCGCATGAAACAACCCAACGGGACAGGCTCAGGGAGGGCTGAGCACAACACCAGCAAAATCTCTGCCTCCAGCTGTTTTATGAACAGGCCTCAGCCCACGCTCGGCGTCCACAGAGCTCTCCCGACGCCGACCAGCGCGGAGAGGAAGCGGCTCCTTCCCCACTCTCTGCAGCGACGGGCCCCCCGAGACACGCGCAGCTCAGGACCTCGCCGCACACGTGAACCTCGGCCAGCCTGCAGGACTCTCGTGCTCGTGCCACCTGTGCCTCAAGTTTTGGGCCGACCACGCCACGCGCAGCTGAGACCCGGGGGGACAGCCGGCAGTAGGATAGGCCAGGGCGCCGTGCCGGTGGCCGCGTGGCCCTAGAAGCCCTAAAAGCAGTCCCCGCGGCGACAGCCCCCGCCCCCACAGCCCCCGCCCCCACAAACATGCAGGAAACTCACCATCTTTATGGGCGCCTGGCTGAGGTCGGGGTCCGTCACGGGGGTGTCGTCGCTCTCCATCACGTAAATCCCTTTCCGGGACAGGGCCTGGATGACAGACTGGTGTCCCTGTAGGGCGGCCACCTGGTCCCCCTTGAGGATGAGGCTGCAAACACGGCAGTACAGCTCACTGGACAGCAGGAGCTTGATGACGGGCGGTTTGATGTGCTCCTGCTCATACTGGTCAATGTAAAAGGGGTCCCTGAGGTCTTCGGGGATGTTATCTGAGCCAAGGGAAGAGAGGACCACGTGAGCGTGACGCGTCCGTTCAAAACACTAACAGAGCACAGAGCTGCCCCTGGTCCTGATGGGTGACTGATGACATAAAGAGACCCCAGGACTGCACACTCCCACACCTTCTCCCCTGGCAGAGGCAAATGGGCTGCTTACCCCCGCTGGGAAGGCCCGGGCAAGGCACACCCCGGAGCAACTTCCCCACCACAACCTCAGGGAACAACTCTTCCAGACACAGGGGAACGGGAAGTAGGTGCGGGAGCCCAAACGGGGTAATGGAGGCAAAAAGCAACCGAGACACAGTGAGGCTGGGCGGCAGGGCACCTGGTCCCACCACCGGCGACGCATGTGGCACCCAGGACCACCCAGCAGCTGGTCACCCCGTGGGACAGCGGGCAGCTCAGCCGACATCAGTGTTGGGAAGGGAGTCGAGCGTATCTCTCCTCTGACATCCAGCTGGAGAGGAGAGCGAGGCCAAACACTGCGGTCTTTATGGACGAGAAGGCCGGGCCTCTGGCCACCGTGCCAAGGTCAGAACGGTGGCACCGGGCCTTCACCAGCCTTTGGACCAGGCAGCATCAGGGCCACCCAAGCCGTGTCCATGAAGCACTACCACAATTCCATCAAATCGAGACTTCCGTCTCTGCATTACAAATGGAGAAACGGAGGCACAGAGCAAGTACACCACGTGCTCAAGGTCACAAGTGGCAGAAACCAACCACGAACGCAGTCTGAGTCAGTGTCTGCACCACCTCCCGCATGAATACACCAGCTGTCTGCGCACAGCTGGGGACACTTGCTTTCTAAATGGCTGGAATGGCCGGCCCTGTGGTGTCCCTCACACTCGCCCTGCACGATGTCAACTGCTGTCCCCCAAGAGTGGGGACACTCTGTACTCAAGTGGATTGGGAAACAGCCTACACAGAGGCTGGTCTCCGCTGGAGAGGCCCGCAGACCTTTACCTCTCCAGCCTGAGACCTCCCCCACACACGCGGGTGGAGCTCTGGAACCATCCCCACCTGTGGAAGGGTTCAGACAAGCCCAGTCTCTCCGAGGAGGCTGCTGAAGGAAGCCCAAGACTCCCAGGGCTGAGACCCGGGGCCGGCAGCACACCCTCTCCCTGCACGGTCCAGGCTCCGGTCCAACTCTCAGTGGTACCACCTGAGGAAGAGGCAACCTTGCCAGGGACCCCCAAAGCACCTTCCACCTGCCCCCCCGCCCCACACCCTCCGTCCTCCGCACTGTTCTCAGAGCACTGAGCCGCTTCACTGTGGCTCTGGGCCTCCTCCGTGTCCCCCGTCTCCTCCTCGGCGCTTACTTCCAACAACAGTAGCTACCACATACGCTGCCCTTTTGTTTTCAAGCTCCTGGCTCAAAGCCCGATGAGAGCATCAGGGTAGCCCAGTGGGCAGGGAGGACCAGGGCCAGAGGGTCACACCCTTACCTCGGGGACAAACCAGCCAACGGCTCCAGAATGAATGGACGCCCCCAGGCTTCTGAATCACAGCAGACCGTACCAACAGTAAAAGCAGCGAGGACCAGCACAAAACACAGTGAGAAGATTTCTGCTTTCTTGGTAGGTGATGGTGACGTGAGAGTGGGGGGCCAAGGCAGGGACCGGGTGCTAAGGGAGGGACAGGAGCCATCCTAGGGAGCAGAGAGCAGCCTGGGAGGACACACGTGGAGGACGCCAGACCTGGTCCCCAGCAGGACATAAGTCAGGGAAGGACACTGAGCCAGGGAGTCCACGGTTCGAGCACATTTTCAGGGGAAACACACACGGCTACCCTGGGCAGGGGCAGTGGGACCAGCCAGCACTGGGACCTCGGGACCATCCCCACCAAGTCCTCTGCCTCCACGCCTGCCCCACCTCCATCCCCTCTGCTGGTTCCCCATTTCTCCAAACACTGGAAGGGGCACTCCCCACTTCACCAGGCAGGTGACCTCCGTCATCCACATCGCATCTGCATACACTGACGCCAGCCCCTCCCCTGAGCTGCTCCACCCCTCTGCCCCCTGGAGACTGGCAGGTAGAGGCTGCCACCACAGAGCCTAGCTGGCTGCCAGTGACCTCCACCTCCCCCTCCCGCCCTCCTGGGCTCCGTCTCAAGGTCAGCTGCTCAAACCTAAAGCTTCAGGGTCATCCAGTTCTCCTCCTGCCAACCTTCTGGCAACTCTGGCTGACTTCCCCTTTGAAACAGATCCAGAAACTGACAGCCATTGCCATGGAGGGGACGGAACACAGGCACAGAGAGGGGCTGGCCCTAGGAAGGACAGGGGTCCTGGAACATAGGGGCAGAAAGACACTCGAGCTGAACCCCAGAAGCTGGCAAGGCTGGACAGAGCACCCATCATGGCCCAGCAGCTGCCTTCTCTTTTCCACGGGAGGCCCACTTAGTGGAAGCCTCAAAAATAATCACTACAGGGGCACCTGGGGGGGCTCAGTGGGTTAAGCCTCTGCCTTTGGCTCAGGTCACAATCTCAGGATCCTGGGATGGAGCCCCACATCAGGCTCCCTGCTCTGTGGGGAGTCTGCTTCCCTCTCTCTCTCTCTCTGCCTGGTTGTGATCTCTCTGTCAAATAAATAAAATAATAATAATAATTACTATAAATGGATTCACATAAACCACTTTTTAATCACGGATGGACATGAACATGAGTCCTATCACTGACTCACCTAACCTGCGCAATCAGGACCCCGGCAGTTACGGGAAAATGATGCATCCACTCCAGGTACACGCTCTGGACCTCGACACAGGCCCCCTGCTGCCCGTGTCCCCGCGGGTCCCTGTACCCGTCCCCCAGGGCCGCACCAGCCCCTCCCCAACCTACCCCCCCCTCCAGCAGAGTCAGCTAACCAGCTGCTTCGGGGGCTCAGCGCCTGCCAGGACTGCTTGGGCACATTTCTGAAATTTCCCATTGGTTTTACTGAAGTCAACAACCATTTTAAAAAAAGACAACTTGCAAACGTCTTGGACCTATGCCCAGCGCCTGACTCTCCCTCTCCTCTACAACCCAAGACCAGTTGGTCACAATCACCCGCTAGTTTAGGGCTTATGTACTGAGCACGTCCTGTGAGCCAAAAACGTGCAGAAACAAGGGGGTCCAACGAGGCAGAGCCACCGCCTGGGGCACAGCCTCTTCAGAGGACTGAGAAGTCACCAAGTGACACGGACACAAGGCTCTGGGCACCATGTAGATGGGGACAGGGCACAGTGGGGCACAGATGAGACCCCAGGCCGGCACTGCAGGGCAGGGAGCAGGCCGTCCGCAGCCGATGAGGCAGGAAGGGGGGCAGGGACGACGACACATGAGGGACACATGAGGCCAGGACCCTGACGAGAGGATTCTGGGAAACCACGGCTCAAGGCCGCAGGAGGAGCCCGCCACACAGGCCACTTCATTACTCGCCCACCAGGCGACCGACTAGGCTCCTACCCGCTGCCCACACAGGAGGGACTCGGGGCATCCGTGGGGCCATCAGGGACTGAGGCAGGCACAGGTGCTCGGGGGGCCTAGAGTAACGAGGGGGACCGGCCCCGGGGGAATCGGGGGAGTCGGAGGACAGGGGTCACCGGCTGCCAGAGCCCCACTGCAGTCGGCGGCCTGAGTGGCGACAGGGGCTGGCTGTGAGCAGGCAGCAGCGGGAGGGGCACCAGGTCTGCGCTGCGACCAAGGAAGACGGCAAGTTTCCCACCTGGCCGACGAGATGCAGGACGGGGCTTCCGTGAACTTGAAAACCAGAAGCACGGGGGACGGCCAGGCGAGAAGGACGCTCTCCGCCAGGCACGACAGCTTTGTGGCGTCCAGGGGGCTCTCGCAGGGGTCTCAGCAGAGGCAGAAAACCCAGAGACCTGAGCGCTGGAGAAAGGAGCTGGCCGGGACCCACGCCCCAGAAATCGTCAGGGCGGCCACGGGGAGAGCGTGCAGAGGACGCACCGCCCACCGATGGCGGCCAACCCCTGACACGGAGAAGAGGTCAGGGCAGGGGGTACCCCAGAAGGTGGGGTCAGAGAGAGAACACATTTAAGCGGCAGTGATCCGCGACACAAGACCCAAGAGACTGGAAGGTGCCCGTGGATTGACAAGTGGGAGGCAGTGCTGGCCCTGGGAGGAGCTGGGTGAGGAAGGGGGACGGAAGAAGGGGCTGCAGAGGGCCAGCGCCTCCCATGGCTTTGAGGGCGGCAGGGGGCCTGCAGGCGGCAGCGGGGCAGCTCCGACCAACCGCGACCGCGGGAGAACAGCCAGGAGACTGAGGCCTGAGAGCGACAGCAGAGAGGCCACTGCTAGTGCTGGTGGCGGCCAGGTCTCTGGCTGAGAGGGATGGACAGAAGGAAAGAAAGAAGGATGGACAGAAGGACAGGGCAGAGGACAGAGGCCATGAGCCGAAGGCGCTCCCAGCAGACAGCTAGAAGGCAGGAGGCTCCCAAGCGGGAGGGCGATGCCTGGCAACCGAGCAGAACATGGGGGACAGGGGTCCTGGTGACACAGGCCTGCAGTGACAACAGGCACACAGTGGATGGCCAGCGACACAGGGCTAGGACCCGCAGGTGCATGTGACGCAGAGGCAGTGTGGGCGACGGGAGGGCTCGGGCCAGCCCGCTCCACAGAGGGAGGGCGCAGAGCAAGTGCAGGAAGTGGAGATGGGCAGCAGGTGCGCAGGCGACAGAGGGCAGCGCCTCCGACCCCTGGGCCTCCCAGATCCTCAGGAGCTAAGAGGGCCTGTCACCCTGTCCAAGGCAGAGACCTGAGTCACGGCGCTGAGGGCAGAGCTGGAGTCCGTGGGTCTCAGGTCTCACGCAAGTGCTAGCTGCCGCTCTCCTCCACACGACCACCAAGAACTTTAAGAGGTTAAAGAGGCGCGTCAAGGAAGCACCCATCCGCCGCTGTCCGCCCCGCCACGTTCCGTCCTGCAGACTGACGCCACATCCCCTGCACCCAGAGCTAGGCAGGGAGCCCCCGCTGACACCCCGCTACGGCCCCCCACCGAAGCCCAAGACCCCAACAGGCTCCAGCGGGGTCTGAGGACAGCAAAGACCACCCAGCCGCCACGACCAGCAGGACAGCACCTCAGCCCGGGGCTCCGGGCAGCCCCGCCGTGCCCTGCCGCAGCCCATCTCCCACCACGGGCGGGTGCCAAGACGTCAGCACTCGTGCCACTGAGAGTGGCCACTGCTGAGGTACCAGAGGCGGCTGTGCCGGTCCCCATCAAGGACACCTACACCGCTTCTCATTGGGGACGCACGGGGACAAGCTCCACAAATCATCAGGGCAGTAAAATGGGCCAGAGGCCTTCGAATCTGCCCACACCCCAAGCCTATGCCAGGAGCGCAAGAAAACCGAGCAGCTGTGCCAGGCGGAACCCGTGAACCCTCCTGCCCTGCAGCCGCTGAGCGCAGCCGCGGCCGCAGCCAACAGTCCTGCGAGCAGGCGCCCTGGGCGCGCTCCTCCCCGCCGCCGTGCTGGGGCCGCCTCGGGTGCAGGAAGCACAGACTCCTCGTCCAGCCAGGCCAGGGGGACAGACCCTGGGAACCCCGCCTCAGAGAGCAGGAGCGGATGCTGCGTAGGGAATCCCAAAATCTGTGCGTCCTGACCCACACGACCCGTGTGGCCACGGTGTGACCCCAATGGGATCGGCACAGCGACGACTTGGGAACTACACTGGGACCCAGGTTTCACTGTGGTGTCCTGTGGACCGACCAGAGTGGCCCAGGCCTTTCAGGACCAAACGAACACGGAGCTGAGCCGCACACGAGGCAGAAAGACTCGGTCGCGGCCTAACCAAGCCGCCGGTTTAAAGAAAACTTTCTAGATCTTAACAGGTTCCAGAGTCTCACATGTCAGCGTCAGAACATCCAAAACACGACCTGGATTTACTCCGCAAAGAAAACAGAAAGAACCTACAGTCAAGAGACCCCCGACCCCGCAAGGGCCCAAACGTCAGAGTCCTCTGACGGGGACCGACCGGTGTTTCCAAGTGCGCTCCAAGGAGGAAGAGCAGACGTTTCTTAAATGAATAAAAACACTAACACAAAACTCTGAGAAACTCCACTAAAAAGAGGTCCCAGGGTGGAGGGAAACCCAAGACCAGAGTAGAGGAGGGCCAGGCGCTGCTGAAGAGAAGAGGGGGCTGCAGACCGCACAGTGCTACCCCCGGGAGGTGGAGACACTATGACCCTGGCCCAGCACACGGCAACTCAGGAAGCAGAACTGTCAGCCCTCGGCGGGCCCCGCCCCGTCCTCCCTCTCCCCTCCACTTCGAGGCCAGGGCGTACAACTCAGAGAACAGCTCTCTGACCGAGGACGGTGCCTGGGGGAGGGAAGGGTTGAGCACAAACCCCAGTGCCAGTGTCCTGGCAAGACTCTCCCAGCTCACACCTCAGAGACTCCCCAGGAAGTGCTAGTCCCTCTCCCCAGAAAAGAGACAGCACTCGCAGCTACCACCCCTGGGGTTCCACCGCGGGTGCCCGCCAGCAGGACCGGTGCAAAGGAGGTGAGTTCCCCGTATCTGGCAAGGGAAGACTCACGACCAGACACAAAGTCAGGACCCTTACACACCCACACGGAGAGGAGCTGTCCAGTACTGGGAGGCCGCACACCCCAGACGGTACACACAGAACTGACACCTTCGAGGGTCCGGCTAGCTGACGAGGACAAGGTCACTGGACACGTTCCAGAGAGCCCACACTGCTGCAGCATGCTGTCCGGTCCACCCTGTGTCCCAGGAGGACCCTGCAGCTGGGGTGCCTGGGGGCTCAGTCTGTGAAGGGTCTACCTTCGGCCCAGGTCATGATCTCAGGGTTGTGGGATCGAGCTCTGTGTCGGACTCCACGCTCAGTGGGAAGCCTGCTTCTCTCCCTCTGCCCCTCCCCTTGACTTGTGCCTGTGCTACTGGCTCGGCTCTCTCAGATAAATAAAATCTTAAAAAAGAAAGAAAAAGAAAAAGAGAGAGTAAGCCACATTTCTAGCACCTTTCAAGTCTTAAGGGCAAAATTTGGATTTGCAGGGTGGGACAAAGAGCAGGGAACCCGGGTAACCTTGCAGACGCTCTCGGCTGAAAACCCCAAAGCCTGCACCCTAAAAACAAGCTTGAACCAGAGGCTTAGCAGACCCTGAGAGCAGCCGGAGCAGCACACGGGAGGGAGGCGACCAGCGACTGGGGCCAGGGTCTACAAACGCACGCTCCTCCCAGAGGAAGGCTCCGTCTCAGACATCCGAGGGTCCCTGCCATCCCCCAGACACCTCATCCACTCAGCACAAATGACAAGAAGCAGAGGAGCAAAACAACAGGACATCCTGCACAAAGCCAGCAGAGACAACAAGCAGGAGAAGCCGGCTCCCGGGCCTGCCGGACTGCCAGGCTGAAGGAGGTCAGGACAGCCTCTCCCCACTGACCACCATGAACTCTGCAGGAAACCAAAAGCAGCCATGGGAGGGTTCTCGACGGCAACAACAGCAGACAACTGTGCGAGCAGAAGCCAAGCCCGAAGGAGCAATACTTACGGGGTGCCCAGCTCTGTACCCAGCTCCTCTCCTGCCTCTGAGCCGAGGGCAGCCCGACGCAGCACAGCACGGGGGGCACACAAAATTCTGACGCAAACCGGGTCCTTCCTGCCAGATGACCAAGGAAAGGGCCCTGCATGCTGGCAAGTGGGACCCGGGCTTGATTTCCCTCTTCCCTTCCAGCCCGCCCTGGTCACAGGACGGTGGGGACAGTGCAGGAGCCAGAACACAAGAGGGGAGGGGCCTCCATGGTCTGAGGACGTGAGGGCAGCTGCCGTTTTCCCACCTCTCTTCGCTGGCCGCCCCACCCCAGGCACGCTGGGACTGCACGGTGACATCGTGGGCAGCTAGGACTCCACCTGAAGCCCTGTCCTTGTAGCCGGAGGAAAGGGGCTTCTTGAAGCCAGAAAGTGTAGGGAGAATCCAAGAAAGGAGAGAACCAGGAAGGGGATCCCTAATTCCATGGATGAACCCACACAGCCCTGAGCTACGTGCATGTGGGAGAGAAGAGACCCAAAGAACCAAAATGACCTTGAGCGCACTGCACACAAACAGCACAGCAGACCCATGGCCTGAACCTGAAGGTGATTACTACCACCCACTACAAACAAAGCACCAGGACACATCAGCAGTGTCCGAAGACTTCAGCAGGACCCAGAACACGCCCCACAGCGCAAGAGTCAAAATGTCTAACGCACAATCCATAATTCGTCAACACGTAAAAACGAGGAAAGGGGCGCCTGAGTAGCTCAGTCGGTTGAGCGTCTGACTCAGTTTCGGCTCAGGTCATGACCTCAGGGTCGTGGAATCCAACCCACGGGCTCCAGGCTCAGCGCAAAGTCGGCTTGGGATTCTCTCTCCTCCTCCTTTACCCCTCCCCCCTCGCGCACTCTCACTTGTGCTCTCACTCTCTCTCTAAAATACATAAACAAATCTTTTTTAAAAAATAAAATAGGGATGCTTGGGTGGCTCAGTGGGTTAAGCAGCTGCCATTGGCTCAGGTCATGATCCCAGCGTCCTGGGATCAAGCCCCACACGGGCTCCTTGCTTGGCAGGGAGCCTGCTTCTCTCTCTGTCTCTGCTTGCCTCTCTGTCTGCCTGTGCGTGCTCTCCCTCTCTCCCTCTGACAAATAAATAAATCTTTTTAAAAAATAAAATAAAATAAAAAACAGGAAAATGTGACCAATTCTTGGGGGGGGGGACTCAAGCAACAGACGCCAACCCTGAGATGACCCCGATGTCAGAATGACCGACTTTAAGCACAGACTACAACCAGGCTCTACAAGGTCAAGGTCAGGACTCTGGAAATAAATGAGACGATTAAAGTTCTCAGCAGAGAAATAAAACTGGGAGAAAAAAAGAACCAAAATTTGAGGACAGAACAATATGGTGTATCGACAAAATGTTCCCTGAGCAGGAAGGAGAATGAAGAGGACGGGGAAGTGGGTCAGTGAAGCGGAGACGTGTGTGTGACATCGTCAAGCTAAAGGGACAGACGGAAGAGAAGGAAGAGCTTCGGGGAGCAGTGGGGCGACATCGGACGTCTGACGCCTGTGCTCCTGCAGGGAAGAGACTGGTGCCCGGAAGCCTCTGAGTAAGTCATGGCCAAACTCTCCCCGCAGTTACTGGAAGACACAGGTCTGCAGGCTTAGGAAGCCCAGCAAAACCGAACGGAACCGACTGGAAGAAAACAGTGCCCAGACGCGTCCTGATTAAACGGCAACGAAACAAAGACGAAGCAGCAGGTTCCAGAGACGACGGCTGGGGTACTCAAGGGTAGTCAGTGGAGGCCTCCAGCCAAACAACGGAGGAGAAAAGACAAGACGAAGGGGCGCCTGCATGGCTCAGGCGGTGAAGCGTCTGCCTTCAGCTCAGGCCAGGATCCCGGGGTCCCGGGATCGAGTCCCACATCGGGCTCCCTGCTCAGCGGGGAGTCGGCTTCTCCCTCTCCCTCTGCTGCTCCCCCTCCTTGTGCTCTCTTGTGTGTGTGCGCGCGCGCGCGCTCTCTCTCTCTCTCTCTCTCTCTCTCAGATAAATAAAATCTTCAAAATCCTTAAAAATAAAATAAAAATATAAAAGTATAAAAAATGAAACAAAATATTAAAAAAAGATGGGGAAGCATTTTGACAGAAACACAATCTGGAAATTACAAAAAAAGAAAAAAGAACTTGACAGGTAAGAAAAATGAAGCAGAAGTTCTAGAACAAAAACGTACAGTAACGAAGCCTCATTTCACAGACGGGACTGGTGAGCCGCAGACCAGCCACGGAGGAGAACACGCAGCAGAGAAGGAAAACGACGGTGTCCACAAGTGTCACAGGAAGAGGGAGGAGAGAAAACGCGGGGCAGACTGTCCTCCAGCAAACACACAAGAATCTTCCGTACTTGCAAAGTTCACGAAACCCAGGGTACAGGCGGAGGCGCACGCACGGAGGAGCCTGCTGGCGGTGCGGCAGAACCGGAGAACACAACACAAACTCAGAGCAGCCGTGAGGGCCCTGTGGCCAAGTGTTCAAGGACAAGGGGGCACGGACTTGTCCCTCCCTGCTCCTCTCCTCTAAGTCCAACCACAAACCTAGGAAGAAAGTCAAAAGACAACCAAAAGGAGATCACGAAAGCCGCCTGAGGAGGGCAAACCGTTCTGGGACCCCCGGAATGGAGGAGTGGCACAGCCACGGGGCAGCTCATGACCTCCCACCCAACAGGACTGTCCAGACTGGGCTTTCTTGACCCTCTGCCTCGCAAAAGAAGGCAAGCCGAGTGGGCTCATTCCTGCCCCACACTGACCGGGAGCCCCACACAGCAGGCCGGGCCGGCAGAACCAGTGGGGGGCAGACAAGAAGCCGCACTAATGAGCAGTCTGGAACACCTCGCTCCACACAGCCCCCAGTCTGGAAGTACTCTCCTTCCATCCCCCATCCTCCGACCATCTGCACAGGGGGACCCCACCACGGCCAGCACCCGGCCCGGGACACGCTCTCTGTCCTCCAGAGACTCCAGGCCGTCCAGCGCCAGGAAGCTCTTCCGCCTCCTAAAAGCAGCACCAGCAGGCACAACGGGAGCACCCCTGGCCACAGACGCACCAGGCAGCCGTCCCGAAAGCACTCGGGCCCTGAACGTTAGACTCCTTGGCACCACGATGCACACAGGTAGGCCCAGGCCGGCGTGCTGTGCTTGACTAGGGATGACGCTGCGGGAACTGAAGATGGGACCCAGAGGCTCCCGACACAAAAATGATCGAAAATCCCTTGTCACACCCAGAACCAGGAAACTCATGACTCATGAGGAAAGACCACCCACCGACTGACACCAACACCAAAGTGAGCAGAATGTCGGAGTTCTCCGACGAGGACTTTAAAGTAACTATCATTAAAGTGATTCCACAAGCAACGACAAATCCTCCGGAAACAAGAAAAATTGAGAATTTCAGCAAAGAAAAAGAAGTGATAAAAGAACCAAATACAAAACTAAAAACTAGAGCAACAAACTGCACTGGCTGGCTGGGCTCAACAGCAGACGTGACGGAGGGCGGCGGCAGTGAGCCTGTGGGCAGAGAGACACAGTCCCCCAAGCTGGACAGACAGACGGCACGCCGAAGACAAATGAGCCTCGGGGCCTGCAGGAGAGGAGCACGAGAGCCAACATCCAGGTCCCTGGAGTCCCCGAACAGAGGGGACAGCGAGCACGGCTGAAAGAGTATGAGGAGAAAATAATGGCTGAAAACCTCCCAAATACAGCAGAAACGATAAATCCACAGGTTCCAAGAAACCGAGTGAACCCCAAATAACACAAACCCAAAGAAATCCACGCTGAGACACGTCATCCCTAACTTTTGAAAATTAAAGACAAAAAAAATATTTGGAAGCAGCTGAAGAGAAACCCTGCACTCCAAACAGGAGCCCCGAGCTCGACGGACAGCAGGTCTCTCCCGGAGCCACGTGGGCTGGACGGAAGCGGCACACCTTTTTCCCACGCTTGTGGTAAAGAGCCACCAAGCAGATTCCACACCTGGTGAAGGGATGGAGGAAAAATAGAGACATTCGAAGTGGGAAACAAACTTTATTTATCTACTTATTTACTCATTCTGCCCAGGGAAGGGGCAGCGGGAAAGAGAGAGAAACTCAAGCAGACTCCACCCTGAGCACGGAGCCTGAAGTGAGGCTCAATCCCACAACCCTGAGCTCATGACCTGAGCCGAAACCAACAGCTGGAAGCCCAAATGACTGCACCAGCCAGGCACCCCCAGACAGAGGAAAACTTAAAAAAAAAAACAAAAAACAAAACAAAAACAGTAATTTCCAGGGCGCCTGGGTGGCTCACTCAATAAAGCCTCTGCCTTCGGCTTGGATCATGACCCCGGGGTCCTGGGATCCAGTCCCACATCAGGACGCTGCTCAGCGGGGAGTCTGCTTCTCCCTCTGCCTCTCACCTTCCTCAAACCCTCTCTCACTCTCTTTCTCAAATAGATTTCTTTTTAATTTTCTTAAATATTAAAAAAAATGTCCAGCAAACCTTAAACGAATGTCTAAATATGATAGAAGAGGGAATCCTGGAGCATCAGGGAGGAAAAGTAACAGAAGGGTACTGATAATTTGGTTAAATGCAACAGACTATCCTCCTCATGAGTTTTCTGGACAACATCTAGTGACAAACAAAGACCCCAACACCCTCTGACAGTCACAACAACAGTATTTAAGGTGGGGAGAGCAAAGCGACCAAGGTGGAAAAAGGTTTTTGACACCTCACTCGAAATGGCCAACCGGTGCCAGTCCGCCGGGGTGAGTCCCATACACTGTGACACCCAGAGCTACTGAGAGAACTGGAGACGTGCTCCTGCAAACAACCTACACCGATCAAGACGAAGTCCTGAGAAGTAGTCAAGCGATCCATGGGAAGGCAGAAAATGAAAATGGAAACAAGAAGCATAAAACACAATAAAATGTCAGACTTAAGCCTTAACTACTAGCAACTCCACTAAACGTAAACACCCCAAGGACCACACATAAAAGACAAAGACCGGCAGAGCGGACCAATACCGCCATGTGCCGTGGACGAGAGATTCGGCTCAAAGTCCATGACGCAGGAGGCTGGAAATGAAGGGACCAGCGCGGCAGTGCCAGGAAAACCCTGTTCCCAAACAAACACACGAGTGCAGGCCTCGCTCCAGCAGTACCGGACACAGCAGAAGACAACTGAAGACACAGAGATGTATCACCTAACGATAAGAGGGTCAACCCATCAGGAAGACATTAAGATCCTAAATGGGAACGCACCCAATTACAGAGCCTCCGAACCTGAGGGAAGAGAAGAGAAACGGACAAGTATGCAAGCAGGGTTCAGGACTTCAACACCCCTACTGGCAACCGACAGAAGTGCTACACGGAAATCGACGAGGGCATGATCCCACCCAGCCGAGGAACCCGGTGGGCACGTGCAGACCACAGCATCCCAAGTAGAAAATGCATCTCCTCCAGCGCCCAAGGAACGTTCACCACAAAGACCTTATCCTGGGCAGCAAAACAAACTCCAAGAAGTTTAAAAGACTAGAAATTCTACAGAGTATTACCTCACCACAGCAGAGTCACACTGGAAATCACGACAGAAAAACAAAACAGGAAAATCTCAACACGTGGAAATCACACTTAAAAATAACTCCTGGGTCAACGAGAAGCATCAAGGGAAACAGAGCTCACCGAACTGAATGAAAATGAAAACACAACGTACCAGACGTATGTGGGATGCAGCAAAGGCAGTACCAAGTGGGAAATTTATAGCACCGAGCACTGAGACCAGACAAGGAAAAAGGCTTAGTCATCTAAGCACCGCCCCGGGAACCGAGGCAAAGAGCAAGCAGAGGAAGGGTGGCCGGTGCGGTCTCTGTGGGAACCGAACGTTCTGTGTCTGCATCCTGCTACGTCAGTAACCTGGCTGTCGTGCCCAGTTACCGTTCTGCAAGAAGTTACCACAGGGGAGACTGAGGAAAGGGGGCCCAAGACCTCACTGTGTAATTTCTTACAAATGCCATATTAACATGCCATTATCTCAAAGTAAAAGTTTAATTTCTTAAAACACCGTCCAAAGACCTGAAAACAACCAGCAACAACAATGACAAAGATTCAAACGGCCAACAAGCCTAGAAAAAAGTGCTGATCACTGAGTCATGAGGGCAACGCACACCGGAGCCACCAGGAGCCAGCACGACCCGTGCGCCCAAACTGCTGAAGTTACAAAGACCGAAAGTGCCGTGTGCCGGCAAGGACGCGTGTTGGCGGGGCTGGTGCAAACAGGAAGGGGAAGTGGGCAGTGAAAAACACCACGTGACCCAGCCACTCCAGGGCCGGGTGTCCCCCAGGACGACAGAAACAGATGCCCACACCCAGCCGTGTCCGCGAGCGCCCACGGCGGCAGTATCCGTGGCAGACAGAAGTCCCAGTGGCCACGCCCGCGGGAGCAGCCAGACCACAGGGGCCGCCGCTCGCCCCACGCAGCAAAAAGGTCTGTGCACACGGAGAGCTGAGTCTCCAAATTACCAGGCCACGCGCAGGAAGCCACACGGCATAGCTGCGTTGTGTTTCTAGAGGCCCTAGAAAATCCGAGCTCACCCACAGCCCCTGGAGCACATCAGAGAGGCTCTGGGCCGGGACCCGCTGGAGGGGCGCACACGGACCCCTGTAGTCGGTCAGTGCAAAGAGCTCTAGCTCCAGCAGGTTGACCGTGCTCGGGCTCCTCAAACCACATTCTCGGAACGTGTACGCTTTGTTGTACGTTCGTGTGCGAAGTGTCTCTCAACAGAGCCGATTTTCCCAGGGCTCCGAAGGAAAATTCTTCCCAGTGCACCTGCCAAACGAGGGACATTACCCTACCCTACAGAGACTTCTCTGGAAGGCACAGGTTTCCAACATCTCTTCTCGCCTCAGGAACCTTCAACAGCTCCCCAGTTGACACAACAAAACCCCACTTTGCCCACCAGCCATTCAAGGCAGCCCAAGGCCAGGCCCCGGGCATCTCTCCCAACGCACACTCACCTTCCCACCGTGCACCCAGAGCCCACGCCAGTCCCAGCTGCAAGGCTGGTGGCCCCTGGGCAGGAAGGGGCCCTACCCTATCTCCTCCTCTCCATCCTGGCTTCCGACCACCTGTGCCCTCACCTCCACCTGGTTCTTCCCCACCTAAGCCACAAACTCAAGCCTCACTTAACTTGAATGAAACACTCTAGATTCCCTCACGCTCCCCTTACCTGCTCTGCCACAGCACCTGTTCCTTCCCCAGGTGCCTGTCCTCTTGGGTGCATCCCAGGTGTCTGAGTGTGCGGCCGAGTCGGGCACTACCCTAGCCCTGAGAGGCCTGTCAAGGACCCCCGAGTCCACAGCACACGCTCGCTGAACTGACAGCAATCTAATTTTGTGTGAGTGAGTCTGAAGCGAGTAAAGGACAGTCACCAAGGGGCCCGGAAGTGAACGGATCAGGCACACAGCAAGGGCTAGGCCAGATAGAGGAGTCGGAAAGACACGAAAGCAGAAAAGCTGTGCGGAATAAGGACTGACTATTCCCACCCAGGGGGCCCTGTGCGGGCCCACCTCCCACCCCAACGTCAGCCCAGCCGGTCTCGGGGGGCTCATCTGCTCTGTCGTCCCCGCTGCAGACAGGCTAGACTAAGCCTCAGCCCATAAGGCAAAACACCCCCAGCTCTGCTAGGGACTCTGTGTGCACCCCCCAAACCCGCAGAGTGAAAGCCAGCCCCGGGCTGAAGGCGTGAGGAGGTGCCACCCTCACCGGGGGGTTAGTGCCCTCATAAGGAGGCTCCAGAGAGCTCTCCGGTCCCTCCTGCCCCAGCACGGAGCAGCCACCCCCAAGGCAGGAAGCAGGCTCGCCGCAACGCCGATGTTGCCTGCGCCAGGGTCCGGGGCTTGCAGCCCCCAGCACTGGGGGAGACAGACGTCATCCAGGCTACGTAATGTCATCATGGCAGCCAAAACACCCTGAGAGCTGATCCCAGGTATCCCACCAGACGACAGCCTCTGCCCACTCCAACCTGCTAGAAGAATCCTGCCAGGCTCCGTCTCTCATCAGCCCGCCCCCCCACAAACCTTCCCAGACACACATCACGAAAGAAACCCCACCCAGCGTGGAACACCGCGGACCACCTGGTCCACACTGGTCTCCTAAACCAATCCCTACTACTCCGGTCCACGAGCCCTGTCACGAGGTTACTCAGTCCGCATCGAGCACTTCTTCTCCTGCACACAACCAGCCAGACGCCCCCTCTCTCCCAGAGGGGCTTCCCACACCGGACCCATCCTTCCGAGCCTCTGACCCACGAAGCCTGCCCACGGCTCCACGGCCCACTCCCCCAGCCGGTGGCTCCCCAGTCTGCCTCCCGACGGCGGAGGCACGGACGCCGCGCTGCGCTCGCTCACCTCCCTTCCCTCCTTACACAGCTCGCGTGGGCTTCAGGCTGATGGATGCACCTCGGCCCATACGGACGCCCTGGGCTACGGAGCGCACACGACAGTGACGCCCGGGGCAGCACGCGGTGACCGCTGGCCCCATCCCAGCCACGCTCCGATCAGACGACGGATGAAAGCAATCGGAGGGGCTCAACCGTCCAACTAGGAAGTAAAAAAGAACACTGTCCACGTCCGGTACCACAGCCACAAAACCAATCAACAGCAAGGGAAGCCCAGGAGCTAGTCAGGGGTAAAGGTCACACGGACGGGGTTCTTGGAGGGACACGTGCGCGAGTTTACCACTGCAGCCTGGGAGCGGCCGGCCGCTCTGAGGGTCGCTCCCGTGTAAAGGATCGGGACAGTCTGAACTTCGAGGTGGACATCCGCGCAGGACAGGAAAGGGGATGCGTGCAAACTGGTAGAGCTTTAGAAACGCAAACTCACGCAGGTCACGGCCGTGGGGACGAACACACATCGTCCCTCTCCGCACTCCAGCCGCTTCAAGAAGGGTTCCAGCTCTGGCACCCACCGGACAAGCAGCGGAGTGCGGCAAACAGAGCATCCACCAGGACAACCAGGACCCCTGGCCCCACGGACACCAGGCAGTCCTCAGCGCTCCCGAGCAGAGGGAAGGTCGTGCCACAGGCCAAGCAGCGGCCTCTTCACTATCTAGGAAACCTAGAGGGTACATCCAGGCTGCCTGGCCCCTCCACCTCCAAAGTCCCCAAAGCTCTTGCCAAGAACAATCGACTATTAGAAAGTACAATCCAGGGGCACCTGCAGGGCTCAGTCGTGAAGCAGCTGCCTTCGGCTCGGGTCATGACCCCAGGGTCCTGGGATCGAGCCCCATGTCAGGCTCCCTGCTCAATGGGGATCCTGCTTCTCCCTCTCCCTCTGCAGTTCCCCCTGCTTGTGCTCACTGTGTCTCTCCCTCTTTGTCAGATAAATAAATGAGGTCTTCAAAAAAAAATTTTTTTTTAATTAAAAAAATACAATGTGAACTCATAAACCAGGAATCTGAGTGAATCACTGGGTTAAAAAAAACGACCATCTGCTTGCAAATGAGGACCTCCCGACTGAGACACACAAGGGCCTGTTCTCCTACCAGCCTAGGGACAAGAGCAGCCCCGGCTCTACTTCCAGTTCTGGGGCCTGGAGAGGGGTTCGGAGCACACAGTTCATTTTCACCAAAGGTCCCTGCGACAAAGCAAGGTGGTGAGCCCCAGAGCTGACCCTGAAGAGAGGCTGCTCCTGACACCCACTGAGCAGACAGGGTCCAGGCCATCCCTGCAGTCTGTAGAACGCGACACAGCAGCAGATCCCCCAGCTCCGCCGCAGAGACCCAGCCCAGCCATGAGGAGTTCCCTCCCCACAACACGCTTTCCCAATCCGTTGTCTGACCACTCCAGTGCGAGTGTGAGGACAAGGGTCAATCCCTCGAGGAGGACAGGCTCTCTCCACCCCCGTGAGCTGCCTTGGTGGCCCCTCCGGGCCTGCCCAGCTCGGGCAGCTCAGCCCCTGGCCAGGGAGTGTTGAGGTGTGACCAGTGTCAGCCTGGCTCCCGGGGCTCCTTGACAGGAAAATCACCAGCACTCGGCCACATAGCAACAAGTCTGAAAACAGCTGAGTGCCTTCCAGTACTTTCCCTGCTTGCTGTTTCAACACTGTCCTTGGAAGAGAACAATTATACCCTGCCATTACCCCCTGAAACCAAGACCTAGAACCCTTTAAGCTTCTAAGGTCATGAGCTAAATCAAAGCCAGGAACGCAGTAACCCCTTACAGCACTCTCCTCTGTAAACAAATGGCACTTCAGGTCACTCCTTTTTTACAAATTTCTTACAACTTTCACTGAAAAAGACATCACAAAATTTCCCAGGTAAACCCTACTTTTATTTCTTTTGGCTTTCGTAAGTAAGTTCTAGCCCCAAGGTGGTCTTGAACTCAGGGCTCAGAGACCAAATGTCGCATGGCCTACCGACCACGCCAGCCGGGCACCAGCTTCTACCCTTTCTCGCAGATACTTTTAAACGAACACCCTCAGCACATGCAGTACATTACCGCTAAGAAAATAACGACACCACTCTCCACGAAACCACAGTCACCCCGAGAAGGAGGGGCGGAGCAAGCACAAGGTGGCCCCGGCTCTGGGCTGCAGCGAGCCGAAGGCGCCTTTCTGAATCACGGCAGGCCACCAGCAGGCCACCAGCAGGCCACCAGCAGGCCCGGTGGACGGACACGCCGCTGAGCCTCCCCGGGCACTACAGATGGCGCGCAGTGACCTGGGGGACGCGGACAGTCCCAAAAGGCAGACACAAAGCATGACGGCAGCCTCGGAGCACCGGGCCCTAGAGCGTCTGCGTGCTTTCCATTCCCGCACAGAGAAGAAGCTACTCAGGTTCACGCAGCTGCTTAATGACAACCGTACAGGTGAAACACTGAAGACACTCTCACCGTCACCCGCAACACCGACGCGCCCTGGAAGCTGCAGACCCCAAGAACGCGTCTAATTAGCTGGAACTAAACCGGAGAGACACAGGGAGCTGTCCCACAGAAGAAACAAAGAACAGGCCCCTAGATTAGGAGAAGAATTTCGGGGGGGGGGGGGTGCTGTCTAAACTATCCTATCAAAACCCACTCCCCTCCACCGTTCTGCTCTCCTGAAAGGCCAGACAGACCGCGGGCAGCGCCAGTCTCCCACCCAGGCCGTGACCTCCACACCAGCGACCTCCAAGAACCCACTCCAGCTGAGCCAAGGTGAGGCTTCTGGGTCACGTGACAGGATCGCCCAAATTTGTAAATTTAAAGAGACACTCAACTAGGGAAAAAAAAAAATCTGTTCCCCTTCTGAATCAACATACAGACTGGAAAAGCCTTTTTGTTTGGCAAAACTGAACGGAAACCAGACCTCCTAGACTCAGCGTTTGGCCACCGCGCCACCACGACGGGAGAGCCCCTGAACGCCGGACGGGCAACACGGAATCCGGTCTCAGGTCCTCGGACAGCATCTTTCCTCCTCCCGCTCCCGCGCCCGTTCTGCTCTATGAACACCCACCTTTAACGATCCCAAAACCGTAAGGCCTATTTTAATGAGCCTCTGAATTAATTACCAGATGCGTCCACAAGCACTGAAGAGAGAGCTGGTACTGGGAATAGAACTGGACCCTGAGAGAGGCACACTCATCTCCAGAGAGCGGACGAAGCCCACGCCGGCCGCCAGAGCTGAGCGCAGCGACACACACACATCTGCTTGCTAAGCGAGCAACGAGAGGGCTTCTGAAAAGGATTTGCGCCCGCGCAGCACTCACCACCAGGACGCAATCATTTCCATACATAACATCTCCAAAACACACACAGGAGCGAGACCCTGCACACATGCCCCAGGAGCCGGGCCCAAGGACACACTGGGCTTCGGAGCCAGGCGCGGAGCCCCGCCAGCGCCCGTGCGCGGTGACCGAGCCTCCGGTGAAGTACTACACGGCCATGGAAAAGCAGAAAGTCCGCCCGGAGCTGGAAAGAACCTAAGACGTAGCCCAGCGGAAAGCCCTCTCGGAGGCGACGTCAGAGAAAAACCAGCCAACGGCGCGCGTCCCAGGCAGGCGGAGGCAAAGCCGCAAAGGCCCACCAGGCTCAGGGGCCCTTCCTTACCCCGGCTGCGAGACACCCGGTATTCCTCCTCACGACTCACTCTCACGTTCCTGCAGCTTTTATCAATTCCACGCTTTCCCTAAAATCACAAAATTCACGTGTGCACCCAACTCCCCAGAAACTGCATCGCTTCAGGGCAGCCATCAGCGAAACCGCAGATCCCAAGGCTGTGAAAGGAGGAAAAGGCGCTCCTTGCACTCTGTCCAGCCAACCCAAGGAAGCCGACCAGCGCAGCGCAGCGCAGGCCCCAGGCCGTTTACCCTCACGGCCCGCCGGGCCTCCCCCGCGCACATGCCGCTCCAACTGGTGCGATCCTGTCCCGGGGCCACCCTGCTCCGGACGGGCTCACGCGGGGTCCGCCAAGTCCATCCCCAAGGGCCGCTCCGCACGTCGCTGCTGCGGCCCTGGAGCCGGGACGTGTGCACCAGAGGAAAGGCCGCCGGACAGCGGCGTCCACGGAAAAGGTAGGCTGCCCAGCGCCAGCGCCCAGCACGGACCCAAAACAAAGCACCGGGTCTTACAAAGCCACGACGGAACCCTTCGTCTGGGAAGTTCCGAGAGCTGGAGCCAGGAACATCGTAATCCGCTAAGCACATTAGGACCGAACGCAGCGGATGCGGCTACAAGGTTACCCAGTTCTTCACAACCGGAGCCCACCGCGGGGACGGGGCAGTTCCGCGTGCGAGCTTCTGCGCGCCCCGCCAGCGCAGGGCGTCCAGGGTCTGCCCCCCCCCCCCCCCCCCCCCGGCAGGACGGCCGGCCCCGCACCCACCCCCGCGCAGCCACCGAGCGGCGGCCGCGGACGCGCCGCCTCCTGCAGCACCTGCCGGGCGACCCCCGCCCGCGCCCCCGCCATCGCGCGCCCCGGCCCGCGGCCGGCCGGCTCCGGAGGAACCCCCGCGCGGCACGGTGCGGCCCGGGACCCCGCGCACAAAGGCGGCCACGGCCCCGGCCCCACCGCCGCCCCCGGGACCCCCGCCCCGGCCCCGCCCCGACCCACCGATGCCGTAGGCCTTGGCGCAGATCCACTGCAGGTTGGCCGCGATCTTAGCGCGGGCCGAGTCGTAGCGGTCCAGGGGCACGATGTCCACGGCGCCGTCGGGCGCGGCCTCCATCCTCCTCCAGCCCTCCCCGGCCGGGCAGCCGCCCGCGTCCACCATCTGCACACAAAAAGGCCGCTGCGGCGCGGGCGGCGCCCGGCCTCCGCCGCAACAAAGGCGCCGCGCCCCTCGCCGCGCCGGGACCCGCGAGGGGGCCGGGCCCGCGAGCACCGCCGCCCCCGGGAGGCCGCCCCCGCCCCGGCCTCACCTCACA